>NW_027503938.1:0-28812 GCF_021521415.1 Bidens hawaiensis | reverse complement strand
CTCCAGTGGTTGTGTATGTGTTGTGTGGGCATGGAGACCCAGGTTCGAACCCGGGGTCACAGCAAACCCATGTTATATTTTTTTAAAACCATTTTTTTAATTATAATAAATCATTTATATATTTATAAATCATGTCAAAATCAATAAAATTATTTTTATGGTTAAATAAAAGCTGTTTTAATTTCTGTTAGCAATTTTGTTCAAGAATCAACTTTTACAAACCTGACAATACTCGTTACAACTCGTAAAATCACTATATAAATATGTATATATATATATATAAAATCTAATATCGTTGTAACTTTAACCTTAACCCGACAAACATTCATACTAATAAATATACCGGTAACGCTAAAAATTCCGTAAACATTATTATATTCATTATTCATCTTATAAGTAATATTATATTAATAACTTGTTAAAATCCGTTAAACCTAATTACTAAAATACGTTAACATATGTAAGATATATACATACAAACAATAATATATGAACTTTAGAACCGATATATTATTCCAATAATTAGTTAGTAATTCTCGTGTTTTTATTATTTTAGCTCGTGAGATTGGATCGTTCGGTTTCATATGACGCGCTTATTATATTACTTTCAAGTTATCATCCAATATCAAAGGTGAGTTTCTCACACCCACCTTTTTACCCTTTTTACTATTTTGGGGGTAGCATATATATTCTATCAACAAATTCATTTTCGTTTATTTATTATTACAAACTACAATTCGTTACATGGACTTGTGTGCTTATTTGCTTACTTGCTCAAAGACTATTTGCTCATGGTTTCCTCAATAAGTATGATCATATGCCCCCCTATACACTCAGGACCTCGATTTTATGAGTGGAATAGGGACCCCCGATCCGAGTACATTTGGTTGTTACCAAATGGAAAAGACATTGCTTACGCTATTACTACACCAATTTTCATGGAATTGTATGGTTTTTATGTGCTTGTATCAAACTTGTGTGAACTCACCAACTATTCAATTAGTTGAATTTATTTTATATATATGCTACAGGTACTTACATTAGAGGATGAAATGACGAAAGACACTAGAAGTTAGGCTATTTAAAGAATAAACAAGAAGATGTGTTTTATTGTTTTTCCTTTATATTTATCTCATTGAACAACTTGTGTACTTGGATTTGAATGAATTAATGATATTATTGTCACTTAATAGTGTCACATGTGTTTTGGGAAATCTGTACGTCACACCCGGGTATATTCCGCTTTAGCCGGGGTGTTACAGGTACTAAGTGTACTATCTACACGGATCATAAAAGTTTAAAGTACTTCTTCGAGCAGAAAGAATTGAACATGAGGCAAAGACGGTGGCTAGAGTTGATATAGGATTACGACTGTGAGATTAAGTACTACCCTGGTAAAGCTAATGTGGTCACTGATGCGCTAAGTCGTAAGAATGAGGAGGTTATTGCAACAGTGAAGTCATACTAGCTGATTATGAATTCAAGTCTATTTGAAGAAATCATAAAGGTGCACTTAGAAGTGCTGATAGATGAAGAATTAGTGAAGAAAGAAATGATTTTTGGTCAGCAAGACGAGCTGATGGAAAACACTCATGGTGTTAAGACTAGGTTTGACCGTATATGGATCCCACACCATGGAGATCTTAGCGGTCGAATCTTAGACGAAGCTCATAAGTCAAGATATTTGATTCATCCAGGAACTACAAAGATGTACCAAGATTTAAAAAGAGACTACTGGTGGCCATGAATGAAGAATGATGTAGTAGATTATGTCAATAAGTGCTTAACATGTTTACAAGTCAATGCCGAACATCAGAAGCCTTATGGAAAGATGCAACCGCTTGAGATACCCGAATGGAAATGGGAACACATAACTATAGATTTCATAACTAAGCTACTTCGTACAGCTAAGCATCATGATACCATCTGGGTGATTGTGGACCGTTTGACTAAGAGTGCTCACTTTCTGCCTATACGAGAGGCTATCTCGTCAGAAACGTTAGCAAGCTTCTCATTAAAGAGGTTGTGTCTAAACATGGAGTACCGTTATCGATCGTGTCCGATAGAGATACTCGTTTTACTTTGAGATTCTGGAAGAAGTTCCATGAAGCTATGGGAACGAGGTTAAACATCAGTACGGCGTATCATCCTCAAACAGATGGACAGTCTGAAAGGACGATCCAAACCCTTGAGGATATGCTACGTGCTTGTGTTTAGACTTTGGAGGGAGTTGGGATGATCATCTGCACTTAGCTGAGTTCTCCTATAACAACAGCTACCATTCGAGTATTGGTATGCTCCATTTGAGATGCTTTACGGTAGACGATGTAGAACCCCGGTATGTTGGGGAGAGATTGGTCAGAAAGAGGTGGGAAGCCTCGAGGTTGTGCAAGAAACTTCGTTGAAGTTTGATCAAATCAAAGCAAGAATGAAAGCTGCTCAAGATCGACAGAAGTCATATGCTGATAAGAGACAACGACCAATCGAGTTCAACGTTGGTGACAATGTGATGCTCAAAGTCTCGCCTTGGAAAGGAATTATTCGCTTCAGAAAGAGAGGAAAGTTAAGTCCAAGGTACATTGGACCGTTTAAGATTATTAATCATGTGGGTGAAGTGGCTTATAAGCTGGATTTGCTCGAAGAGTTAGAAGGAATTCACTCAACCTTTCATGTTTCTCACCTAAGGAAGTGTCTAGCTGATGACACGTCTCACGTGCCATTAATGGACATTGAGGTTGATGAACAGTTGAACTACATTGAACAACTGATCGAGATAGTTGACCGCAAGGAAAAGAAACTTCGTTGCAAGGTGATACCCTTAGTAAAGTTTGGAAGCACCGTAAAGGATCAGATGCTACATGAGAAGTTGAAGAAGAGATGCGCAAGTTTTATCCAGATTTGTTTATGTAATAGTTAGGTTTCGGGGAAGAAACCTCTTTAAGGAGGGAAGACTTGTAACATCCCGTTATCTAGTTTCGGTTAATAAAATGAAGATGTGAGTTATTATGAGTCGGGCTAGTGTTGGGTAAATGGATGTGGGTTTTGGACTTGGGTTATAAAGGAAAGAAGGAAAGACCATGGGCTTAAGTCCATGACCCTTAATTATATAAGTCATAATTACCCATTTAATCATTTATTTCACACATATTTCATACACCACCAAAACACACACTTAAGCTCTCTCTCTCTAATTTCTCTCCTTTCTCTAGCCGAACCAAGATAGAAAACCGATCCCGATCCAAGGTAATGATAATATGATGTTGTATGAGCTGAAACCCGATAGATTTAGTCACGAAATGACGAGCCGACACCGTTAAACTGTTAAAGTCACGAGATCCGGGTGGAATCGGGTATAAAGCGAACCTAAGATGAGCCTAGGGGTCACCCAAGCTCAGATCTGGATCGAACGGGACGAAAAACGGTGGAAAGAGAGTTAGATCTAGTTTTTCCGGCGAAGTCGCGGTTTTTCGGCGCCGGAAAACGGCGTACTAGGTTGATGATGCGTCAGAGAATGTCTGATATTATCTGACCTAACCCTAATTCGTTAACGGGGACTTAACGAACTAGGGGTGATTCGTCAAGTGATTCGTACTGAGATCTTAACGAACTAGCCTTAGTTCATGTCCCAGTTCGCTATGGTATATGATCACGATTTACCCCCGATTCGCTATGACCATTCGTTAAAAGAGATAACAAATTAGGAGGTCCAATTCGCTACATGAACTGATTCGTCAAAGGACCAGTTCGTTATAAGGACCAGTTCGTTATTGTAACCCAATTTGTTAAAGAGCATAATAATGAAGTAGACTTTGAAAGAATTACAGGATGGCCCCTGGACTTAAAGAAGAAAGATATCATTACATAACAGCCCTTGGATTTTAATGATTTATGATAGATACCTATTAAGGGTAACGAGTAATGATTAACTACCCGGTAAAGGTTCAATGAAGTAAAACCGGCCTAGACACTTAAGATTAATTAAGTAAACGACAAGAAGAGCTAGAGCCATATTTAATATATGTAATGGTTATACAGTTAGTCGTGCACAGATCAAGAGGGGGATAACCATAAACGGTGAACGTAATCGACTTCAGGTGAGTTTCTAGCCCCATTTCCTTGTTATGTTTTCGGGGCTGTGTGCATACTCAATGTGAATGTTAATACACTTACCTTGAATGGTAAGTGCATGCCTTATTGATGAAAGTGATGTTTATGTTATGAGTTAATACTTCACTAGACGTGAACAACCTTCGGGTATTGCACATATTGTTAAGGAAGGTATTATGTAGTAAATATGAATGAGTATATGAGATAAATTATGCACGATTAACGTATGTATGATATGTATGTATAAATGTATGAATGTACGGAAATGTATAGTTGTATGGAAGAAAGGGAGACCGGACCCTAATAATATCCGAGGATGGAGGGTGACCGGACCCTAATAATATCCGAGGATGGAGGGTACCGGAACCTAAATATATCCAAGGTGTGACACCCCAAAACCGGGGCTTGACAAATTGTTGGATTTACACAAAAACAAAGCCTCTTTATTTATAATCATAGCGGAAGTCATAAGTCTTCACAAACAAATGTACAACAAACTTGAATGAGGCTATTTTTATCAGAGTTTCTTGTGTTAAATACTTCTTGTGCCAAGTAGCCACCTGATGCCTTCTACGACACTTACTACTCTTATCCTGAAATACATGCTCAAAAATATTTGTGTCAACGTAAAGTTGGTGAGTTCATGAGAGTAGAAAACAATATTCAATTTAAGTGTATCGTCTTGTAAAGTACAAACATAACATGCTGATAAATCAGTTCTTATTCCTGCAAGAATATTTGCTAACATATATACTTTTAGTTCACCACATCCATGAACACATCATACCACCCTTCTACACCACATTCTACGCAAGAATGTATTTCTTTTAAATATAGTAACGGTACCATTACTATACGTATATATGCCCCGAGTTAAGAAACTTAATGATTAGCATGTGTTTACTTTCAACAAGATACACTTCAAAATTATTCAAACTTGACAAACATTTATAGCATGTATCCACCCCAAAAAGAAATGATTTAAAAAGGGGATTTATCATGAAGACTCACCTTCTTTGTAGATAATTGTTTTCTTTTGGACATCTAACTTGAAATTCGCCTACAACCCAAAAGAATGAAGATAGCATAGATGTGAAGAAGAGATATTGAGTTTTCCGCGCCAAGCTTTGATCAGAGAAGAATTGTTTGTAGTAGAGAGATTTTGAAGTGTGGTTGTGATGTAACAGAAATATAATATATGGGATTTATACTTGGAGTTTTAGAAGAGAGATGGTGTTTAAAGTGATGAAAGAATTCATCTCCTTTTATGTTAGAAATTGTAGAGGGTGATATGATACAGATTAATCTTAGGGAGGTCTCATTTGAAGAAACGTGGCAAAATTCTGAAGTGCCAGAGAGAAGGGTGTAATGAGGAGGGTGGACATGGTAATAATGCATATGCATGTGCAGAATAATTTGATCAAATGAGGTTCATGCATTCGTAGCTTTTACTTTTACTCTTCTTAATTATTCTGCTTCTTTTATTCACCCTATGACAATTACAAAGCATTTTACACATTGATGTCTAATACAATAAATCAATGGAGCCAAGGTCTTATGTTATTGATTTGGCCTTTCATTTTCTATGTAAACATTGATTGACTACTCTTGTGAGAGAGATATATTTGGCTGCTCATTTACTGAATATACTTATTCTTATTAAAACTGTTATTTTTGAGTTTTAAGTTCTCATACTATCTAAACTTTCACCATTAGATTATAGGCATCAAAATATACCTTTTATTTAACTGTAGAGTTACGAGCAAGTAGGATCGAATCTCAAAGTTATATTTACATGTCAAAATAAAAGATGAGCCGTCATATTTCTTTATTATTATCATTTTTAGGATATTACAAAAGGTATGTAGGGCAAAAAACTCTTTATAATGTAAGGCTAGTTACGTATGTATTGTGTATGTTAAAGAAAAAAAGTACGAAAGAATGAAAGTATGTGTATGGAAGAACGAAAGACAGGTTAAGTATGTAATATGTATATCCGGATACGTATATAAGTAAATATGTAAATGTATTGTATGTTGTAGTGTTGTCACTTTTACCCGCAACCCGAAACCCAACCCGAAAAACACGTACCCGAACCCGAACTAACACGACTCGAAGAACCCGAACCCGAGAAAAGACTAACCCGAACCCGACCGAAGTAATTTGGGTTGGTTCTCGAGTTTGATTTAGAAGATTTGGGCCAACCCGAAAACCCGAATAATCTTTTAGTTTTGAAATTAAATATATTTTTATGTATAATAGGCTTAGTATTAGTCACTAAAGTTATCAGATGCTGGTTCTAATTGACTGTTGTCATTCTAACTATTATGGACCGATTGCTTATTATTAATTTATGAATTCCGTTTATTACTTATATCAACCGTAATCGAACAACCAAATCATGCCCGATTGAATACGATTATGGTTTGAGTTAGTTTTACTCATCTTTTGAATTGTTTTATCAAGTCAGGTTAGTTTATTATTTGATTATATGTGTTATAAGCAAAGAAGAATATGTTGTTTTAATTTTAGTACTATTGTTTTTAAAAAAAAATTGGTTTTGTGTTTTTTTAGGATACTCGAAACTTGATTAACCCAACCCGAACCCGAAAAACCCATGACAGATTTGGGTTGGGTTTCGGGTCAAGATTTAAAACTTTGAAACCCGACCCGACCCGAAAAACCCGAAACCCGAAAAACAAACCCGAAGAACACCCCTAGTATGTTGCCTGATTAACTAAAACTCACTCAACGTAGCTGACTTTTAGTATGCACACAGGCAAATAGGTTGAGGCAGCTCGCATGACTGAAGACACATAGCATGGAATCGAAGATACTGGCATCTCGAGGAAACGTTGTGATGTTTTAAAGATTATGTTTTGTTTTTAAATGACTATGAATGTTTTATAAGACAAGAATGGAAGGTTATGTAAAATGTTAAGGTTGAAGTTTTATATTCCGCATAAAGTTTTAATTAACTCTGATATTTAGAACTGTGTTTATAAGTATATCCAACGTCCAACGTAGGGAACCGGTAATGGGGCCTTACATGTTTAGTTGATAATTCGTGTTCGTTAAATGTTTGATTCAATGCCTGACGTAAACGAATTTTTCTATCTTTGTCCAACTGCAACTATCGATTCAATCAATCATAGATGATGACTGAATTCATTCAATCGATTCAACTTGAATTAAAAGCTGAGATCGATGATGATGATAGATGATGACTGAATTTATATCTCCTTTGTACGTGCTTGGTTTGTAATATTCATTATATAGTGTTGCTGATTCAATTTCTTCCGATTTCGTGCTTCAATTCCGTAGCCTTCAAATTTAGGTCGTAACATGTATTGTGTTGATTTTTTCCTGATGTCAAAACAAAATCTCGTTGTTAGTTCAATTTAGGTGCAGCTCCTTCCATTGTGTTTAGTTCATATTGTTGGTTTTGATAGCTCTTAGTTTCTATTGATTCAAAGTTCAATTATTGTTATGCACAGTTTAGGTAGGACATGTTCCTTCGTGTTTAGTTGATAATGATAATGTTGGTATTTAGATTGCTGCTAAGTGTCTCAATTTCTGTTCATTCAAAGTTCAATTGACGTTAGTGTTTCAATTTCTATTCATTAAAAGTTCAATTGATGCTCTGGGTGCAAACGAATCGAGCCACTCGTAAGCTACACGAGATTGGCTCGTTAAAAAGCTCGATCAAGCCGAGTTTAATCGAGCCTGAAAGTAAGCTCGTTCAGTAAATGAGCCCGAGCTTCACTCATCGAGCTCGAGCCGGCTTGTTCGAGGGTCAACTGACAAGTGTGAGGAATTGGTTTGAGTTTTATGTGATATGTATCTACTGAATTGATGGAACAGTTATATGTTTTGATCCATTCTAATATCAATATCTAGAATATATTGAAAGGTAAATGGGTCAAGTTCATTTGATAAATAGCTTGCTAATGAACCAACGCGTTCTTGCGTAATTGCGCATTTACCTGGAGAGTTTCTAACATATGCCCAATAATAAACAAGTCGAGCCCACACCCTCTTTCTTGTGTTTAAACAACCAAATTTTGATATGTCAAATAGAACATTTTCCCATCGAATTCCTAGTGTATGCTCGATAAGTGACATGCCGTGCCCCCGCTTCTTTCCCATGTAGACACGGGTATAAATCGTATACAAGGCCATTTCACCATGTTTTGTTCAAGGTCTTCCAAACTCGCATTCCTCTTCGTTGAACTGTTAATCGATGTGACTATTATAGGAGAACAATTAGGATTTTCTTGGACTATTTCAATCATCTATTCTTTAAAGGTTGCTATATCTTCAGTTGGGTCTAAACTTTCAAGTTCATTCCCCAAAATATTTGAGTCATCTCCCTCCACATCATCATCTTCAACCATAACAATGCACTCATTTTTTTCTTTTAGAAACAGATTAATAAACATTGGCGTGAGAATTGATTCAATTTCATACGGCATTTGCACAAGTTCATGGACTTCAGCCTTTGCAAATTTCTTACGAGTCTTCAACACACGAAACCATACATTCAACTATGGGCGTTGCGCTAAGAAACTCGATGGCAATATTCATTTTCAGGGCCCGCTCTGAGCATGTGCAGGGTGCGTCATCGCACATGCCCAATCTCTTGTCCAATTTAGAAAAAAATTGGAGATTTGTATATAACTTCGTCATTTTTCGTTTGATCCTCAAAAGTCGTGGTTGGTAGAAATATGAGATGAAGAGGGTGAATGTGTGTATTGGAATTTGTTTTTCCGGCTGGCTTGAGTTGTAGAGGTGGTATGAAGAAGAACATGATTCTTCTTAGGGGTAATAAAATTAAGTTTTATTATAGAGTTGGTATTAGGGCTGAGCACGGTTCGGTTCGGTTCGGTTTTTAGGTGAAACCGAAACCGAAAATTCGTTTTTTTCATATATACAAACCGATCGGTTTCGGTTTGGTTATATTTGTTTTTTTTTTATTTTTGTTTTGTTTTGTTTTTTTTCTAATAATTGTTTTATGCAACTAGTTCCTATGTACAAAAATAAGTATTAACATTTACTATTCCTTTCACAAACTCTTATTTCTCTTACAAATTTATTGAACCAACAAACTTCTAATTTGTTTCGGTTGTTGTCGCATATGGCTTAGTATAAATATATTTAACAATCATTTAAATTATTTATTTTAATATACCAAGTTAATCGGTTCAGATCGGTTTTTTTTGGTATTTTTGAAATGGGTAACCGAACCGAAACCGAAATTTCGGTTTTTCAAAAAAACAAAAAAAAAAAAAACCGTCGGTTTATGATTCGGTTCGGTTTTTTCGGTTTGATTTTTTCGGTTAATCCGGGTTCCGGTTCGGTATTTTCGGTTTTCTGTTCACCCTTAATTGGTATTGTTGGTACTTTCCTTTTTGAGTTTGACAATACTCTGCAAAAGTAAATTTGAGGTAGAGTTTTTGTCTTTTGTGTGTGCATACTTTATTTTATTTACCATTCATAGAGATTATAAAAATATTTTCTAGTTCTTTAATTTCATTTTATTATTTACACTAGGTTATTGACCCGTGTACGACACAGGTGGAATATAGAAATCGTCAACTAAAGACATATTTAAGATGATAAAAGTTTGTTTGATATGCTTATTGGGAGAATTATTTGATATAATTGCAATTCATATTCCTAGGTAAACAAAGTACTTAAAACAAAAACTTACTAAAAAAGAATATTCATAAAACATTGTTTGGAAACATAATTTAAACATTAAAAATTACAAATTCATAAACTGCTAAATATTTCCTTATAAACCATATTTGTTGTCTTGTTTGTGTCACACCCTCAAAATCCACTAACGGAGTTTTACCGTCAGAGGGTGTGAACTAACAGGATCGGAATCATTAGTTATAATCAAACCATAATTAAAGTTTTCAAACCACGAAAACGTTTAAGTGTAAATAAATGCGGAAGCGTAAAACCTATAACCAAAAGTTGCGTCACGCAGGACGACTTATAAACCCAACAATAATAGTTTAAAACAAGTTTGCATAAACAGTAACGTTCAAAGTAATGCATGATCCTATACCGCGCGCCCGCCTCGGCTACCTGAGAATGACATACTAAAAGTGTCAACACGGGGTTGGTGAGTTCACAAGTGTATATATAATAAAGCGTTTGCGTTTACGTTTGCGTTTAGCGTTTTACGTTTAGCGTTTTGCATTTAGCGTTTTGCGTTTAGCGTTTTGCGTTACCAGATAGTGTTAAATCAATTATATATCTATAGGTAGCTAGCCTATAAAACAAGTATTACTAAGTGTTCGACACTGAAGCCTACTGTTTATCATGTGCCTTGCCACCAGGTCTATCCCGACCATGGTAATGTGTTAGCCAAAATTACACCCACTCGACCTCTAGTCGAGTTTAGCGTTGGGTGGGGTTTGTCAAACCCAGTAGTACTACTCAACAGTGACTCGCTATTATCCAATATTAAACGGTTCGATGTGTGAAGGACTTTAGTTGTTTCGTTTGCCACTTAGCCTTTACAAGTGATATATAATCTAATAACAAAATCTAAAAGCGTTTCGGAGTATGTATTCTCCCCCAAGTGAAAAAGCGTTTAAAAGAGTTAAAAGGGGAACGTGAAACTCACTGTTTGCGAAGAATTCCAAAAACAAGTCACCCAAGTGATGCGCGTCACAGAAAACCCTCACAAGCGTTCTAAAACAACAAGGAGATTTTCTAAGTGTTGGAACTATTATCGAGTCTCTAGACTCGGCACATAATACCTATGCACGAGATACGTTTCGTGTTTCGCTTGTGAATTGTGTGTGTCTCAACAAACACATTTGTGATACGTTACATGTGTGAACAACTATTTACGTGTCAAGTATTAATAGTGTACATTTCCAGCAATTATTCCCCGCAAGGGCAATTTGGTCAAAACATAACAATTATCTAGCAAATAACATGTTTCATGTATTTTCACAAAGTTCAGCAGCTAGTTTCAGCAAGACAGATGTGACACCTGCCCAATCCGACCCGACCCAGGTACCCGTTTTCGTATCCGATTCTTCTTTTTATGATTTAAATTTGATTATTAATCCTTGTAAAATTTAACATTAAATAAATTATATATATTTTTATATTACTTATTAATAATAATAATTTTCCTTCTCTCCGCCATCCCGCCTTCCTCCTTCTCTCTCTTGTCGCCGTCCCGCCTTCCTCCTTCTCTCTCTTGTCGCCGTCCCGCCTCCTTTTCTCCTTTGTCGCCGTCCCGCCCCTTTTTCTTAACCCTTGAGCCTTGAAACCCTTTTTCTCTTAACTCTTTGCTTGTCCTTTGGTTCTTCCCGCCTAAGGATGTCTGCGCAGCTCCACGCGCCAGACTCTTTGCAAGGAAGCCTGCGTGAAGACCAGTTGTTCCTGCGATACGCGAGGCGAACTGTTCTCGCAGCGCGCCAAGAATCGTAGTTCTTCTCGCAGCGCGCTAAGAACGGTAGTTCTTCCCGCGACGCGCTAAGAATTGTAGTTCTTCCCGCGGCGCGCTAAGAATTGTAATTCTTCCCGCGGCGCGCTGAGGATTGTAGTTCTTCCCGCGGCGCGCTAGGAATTATTCTGTCTGCCTTCGCCCTCGCGCGTTCAGCTTTCTCGCGCGCGCAGCCTTCTCGCGCTACACTTGTATCTTTTCTTCTGTTTTATCCAGCCTATTTGCTTTTGTGATATCTTATCTTCTGTGCTGTTGACCTAACCTGCCTTATGTCTGAAAAGCCACTTTCGGCGCAGCATGCGCACCAACCCTATTGGTTGGCAGAAAAAAAGTGACTGACATTATCTTTTGAGATCTGCTTTTCCAGAACCTTTACCTGACA
The DNA here is from genome assembly GCF_021521415.1 of Bidens hawaiensis. NCBI lineage: Eukaryota > Viridiplantae > Streptophyta > Magnoliopsida > Asterales > Asteraceae > Bidens > Bidens hawaiensis. The sequence goes on along the minus strand of NW_027503938.1, from coordinate 16,843 downwards.
CCTCCTTTGCTTTATTCTGTTCCTGTCAGCCTTTTTCCCTTGTCCCCTGCAGCTACCATATCTTTTTGATATCTTTTACTTTTCTGATCTTTTGCTTTTTGATATCTTTTGCTTGATTCTGTAGAAGATCTTTTCCCCTTTTCTAGGGATTGTGTTCCCTAGGGTTTTCCTATATATAATACTACTTTCTTTATACTTAAACACTACACACATAAACACTTAATTTCCTTCTCCTTGCTCTCTGCCGTTGTTCCTCAGCCGCCTCCTCTCTTTGCCTCCGTCTTCTCTTCTGTTCTGCCCGGAATCTCGGTAAATTTATAATATAAATATATATATTTTATTTTAATTTGTTTAACTAACAGCAATCGATACTTAAGACATAAAACCAATCGTTAAACCAATAAACTTTTATTTATAGGTTAACTTGTGCTTGTTTCTTGCATTATCTTTCAACATACCTTTTTCAGGTGAGTAATCTCGTACCTAATCCCTTTTTATTTTTAACGTTTTGGGATGTTCATGTGTTCGTACAAACTTGAGTCTTAAACTTGTTTATGAACTTTCGTCGCGCAGTATCCCATGTGTAGGGACGTTTACTTGGCTGTTTATTTGTATGTGTGAATCATTAACCGCTTTGTTCGGCCTATTCCGAAGTTTTCATGGATCCATTAGATGAACACGGGAGACCTATCGTTTACGGTTTTCTTTTGTTTACACGTGCACAGATGATTTCTTGTTTTTGTGCTCAATTGGGAGCACGGATTGAACTATGAGCTATGATCTATTTAGGCTTGATCACAATCTGATTACACCCTTGTTAAACACCAGATTTACACATGTTGCGTGCAGATCTATTATTATCTATTTATATCTATTAAACTTGATCTCTCACCGACACGCAAGTGTTGACGTTTTATTTTAACACATGTTCAGGTTCGCAGTAGCTGCATTCGGAGCTTGAGGACACATAGGATGTTTGCTTTTATTTTGGACCTAGTTTAAAATGTAACAAGACAAGTTTATGTTATTTGAATATTTTGAATTATAATTTATGTTATCTTGTGATTGCGTTGCGCTGTGCGCGATAAATGTGTATTAATAAATATTGACACCAAATAGGGTCACGAGTAATGAAACAATATGTGGCGCCCCGATGTATAATCCGCCATCGGTCGGGGTGTTACAGATTGGTATCAGAGCTCTGTGACTTTAGGATAGGTGGTTAGACGTAACGACCTAGAATACCTAAGAGTCCCTTCTCGCGCATGAGAAAAATCTCATGTTCGCGCGCTTATTGTTAATTACTCGTTATTTATAAATATGCTTGCGCATACGCAGCGTATGATTTTATGTTTTCCGCGATCTTTCGAATTTTATTGTTAATTCCGATTTGTTTATTTACATATTCGTTTGTGGGGGATTGAAAATCCAAAAAGTCATGGTGATACATGAATAGTTGACTTTCGATTCCCATTACTTTATGTTTTTACATTGAAGGTTGAAAAGTCATGGTGATACATGAATTGTCGATCTCCAATGTTCGTTTACTTGTATAATTTATATTGAAGATTCGAAAAGTCATGGTGATACATGAATTGTCAATCTTCAATACTCGTTTACCCGCGTATTTTAAATTGAGAATTCGGAAAGTCATGGTGATGCATGAATTGTCGATTTTCAATTCGAATTTGTTACCTGTACTAAGTCTGCATTTAAAATTCATTTTATTTTTACTTCAACATTTGATAGTATCTAACTTCGCGAAACAAGCTTTACAACGATATACCTTGCGCTAAAACGATTACCCATACCAAGATATTAACAAAAATTAAAACTTTTATAGAATGCCTCCGCTATCTCGCCGATTTCAGAGGAGAGAAGCAGCGCGCAGACGTAGGCAGCAACGTTCCCAGGAAATGGCCGCCGCAATAGCCCAAGCCTTGAACCAAAATAATCCCAACCCCTCCGGATACAATATTAAATCCTTCAATGCGGGTAACCCTCCGAAATTCACCGGACTTGAAGGAGCCACCGTAATGCTCCAGTGGCTCGAGAAAATTGAAAACACTTTCCTCCATACCCAATGCCCTCCAGACCGACGAACCTTATACGCCTCAAGTGTCCTAGAATGAAGGGCGCTTACTTGGTGGAACGGAGTAGCTCACGCGCGTGGCGCAGAGGCTGCTTCTAGCATGCTATGAGAGGAATTCAAGGAACTCTTGACTAGAGAATTCTGCCCTCCCAACGAAGTAAAGCGCCTGGAGGAAGAGTTTTGGAACCTGAAACCGTACAGTGGCGAAGCGCGCGAGTACGCGACGCCCTTCCACGAACTTAGTTTGCTTGTCCCACACCTAGTTACCCCTTCCCGTCGAGCCATCGAGAAGTTTCTTGGGGGTCTTCCCATGGAAATTCAAGATTCTGTATGGGCCAGGAACCCAGCAACCCTCTCTGACGCCATCGAGTTGGCCGCTGTGCTCAGCGACAACCATGTCAGAGCAGGAACCCTGTTCCTGCGGGGAGCTGAAAAGACCAAACCCACCAAGACTGTCCCAGAACCAACAGAAACCAAGCCAGAATCCTCAAACCGTAACAACCTCAAGCACAGGCGCAAGGCCTATGCGCTTACCAGCCCGCCCATTGTCCAGCAACCCGCCTACCAACCCCTAGTACACGCTCCTAACCCACTGTCGACCTATCCAACACCTCCTGTAGTCCATAATTACGCCTTAACCAATCCCGCACTCCCTGCCCCGTCAACTAAGAAACCCTACACAGGAAACCAACCGTTTTGCCCAATCTGTAGACTTCATCACCCAACTCACACCCCTTGTCGACAATGTAACCGATGTGGCCACGTTGGCCACTCTGCTGAGTACTGTAGAGTCCCTTCCGCCAACCCAACTGCGCAAACACCACCAGCCTACCTGCAGAACCCACAACCAACATACCCTAATCCACGACCCAGGTCGTGCTATAACTGCGGTGATCCCAGTCATTTCCGGAACGCTTGCCCGAGACTACAAGTTCAGATTTCGCAAGCGAACCCAGTTAACCAAATTTCGAACCAAGTGACGCGCGGACGAGCTTTTAATATAACCGCGCACCAAGCGCAAGCGAATAATGACGTGGTTAATGGTACATTTTTACTTAACGGACAATATGCATCTGTACTTTTTGATACTGGCGCCGATAGAAGTTTTATTTCTCGCGCATTTGAACAAAAACTTGCGCGACCACGAGTAAACTTAAACGAAAACTTTTCAGTTGAATTGGCTAATGGTGAAACTATTTTAATAAACTCCGTGATCAAAGATTGCACGCTTAACCTTAATGAACACGATTTTCTAATCGACCTCATTCCTATGCCGCTTGGAAGCTTTGATGTTATTATTGGTATGGACTGGCTCTCGCAAAATCGCGCCGAAGTTATTTGCGCCAAAAAGATGTTTCGCATTCCTCGAGATAATGGTGATCTGCATATCTACGGCGAGAAACCATCTAACGGTCTTAAACTTATGTCGTGCTCTGAAGCCCGAAGACTTTTGCGGAAGAAATGTGTCGCATTCTTAGCCCATGTGGTCAAACCCGATGAAGGAAAGAAGGAACTTCGCGAAATCCCCATCGTGCGTGACTTTCCTGATGTCTTTCCCGATGATCTTTCTGGTTTACCTCCCGCTCGGGAAGTCGAGTTTCGTGTTGATCTTGTCCCTGGTGCATCCCCCGTAGCCAAATCTCCTTATCGTCTTGCACCCGCTGAAATGCAAGAATTAGCAAGCCAACTTCAAGAGTTGACCGCTAAAGGATTCATTCGCCCTAGCTCTTCGCCATGGGGTGCTCCGGTGTTGTTCGTTAAAAAGAAAGACGGTTCGTTTCGCATGTGTATCGATTATCGCGAGCTGAACAAGCTCACCATTAAGAACCGGTATCCCTTACCGCGTATTGACGACCTCTTTGATCAACTCCAAGGTGCCTCTTGTTTCTCCAAGATCGATCTCCGTTCAGGCTATCACCAGTTGCGTATCCGCGAAGAGGATATTCCAAAAACTGCTTTTCGAACTCGCTATGGCCATTTTGAATTCTTGGTCATGTCCTTCGGTTTAACCAACGCACCCGCTGTCTTCATGGATCTAATGAATCGGGTGTGTAGGCCTTTCTTGGATAAATTCGTGATCGTGTTTATCGATGATGTTCTGGTTTATTCCAAGACCAAGGCCGAGCATGAGCAACATCTTCGATTGGTGTTGAAAAAGCTTCGAACCGAGCAACTCTTTGCCAAACTCTCCAAGTGTGAATTTTGGTCGGATGAAGTACAGTTTCTTGGTCATGTTGTAAACAAGATGGGTATTCATGTCGACCCATCCAAGATGGAAGCAATCAAGAACTGGATTACGCCATCCACTCCTACCGAAATCCGTTCCTTTTTGGGCTTAGCTGGTTACTACCGGCGATTTATTTCGAACTTCTCAAAGATCGCTTTGCTTTTAACAGCTTTAACGCACAAAGGCAAACCGTATATTTGGGGCTCGAAGCAAGAAGAAGCCTTTCTGAAGCTCAAGCAATTGTTGTGCGAAGCTCCTGTTCTAGCTTTACCTAAGGGTAATGACGATTTTGTCGTGTATTGCGATGCATCCAACCAAGGTCTCGGTTGTGTACTTATGCAACGAGGCAAGGTTATCGCTTACGCGTCAAGGCAACTTAAAATTCACGAAAAGAATTATACGACTCACGACCTCGAACTTGGTGCAGTTGTATTTGCCTTGAAAATCTGGAGACACTACCTCTATGGGACTAAGTGCATCATCTACACCGACCATAAAAGCCTTCAGCACATTTTTGATCAAAAGGAACTTAACATGAGACAACGCCGATGGAGCGAACTCATCAGCGATTACGATTGTGAGATCCGGTATCACCCTGGAAAGGCTAATGTGGTAGCCGATGCGCTCAGCCGTAAACCCAGCCAACTTAACTGTATCTTGCCGCGCCTGCAGCTTCGCTTCGCGTCGATCCAAAACGATCTGGAATCGCGCATTCGCGACGCGCAGCGCGCATCGATCAGCAATGGCAACCTTCGCGCCGAGTTAGCGTGTGGCGCGGAAGCGCATTTTGTCCCTAACCTGAATGGAATTCTTTGTTATCTCAATCGCATCTGGATTCCCAATGATGAGAATCTTCGCTCTGTCATACTGAGTGAAACGCACAAATCTCGGTATTCTGTTCATCCTGGTGCTGACAAAATGTACAAAGATTTGCGCCTTTCTTATTGGTGGCCTGGTATGAAAAAGGATATTGCTGTGTTCGTAGCTAAATGCCTAACTTGTTCTAAGGTAAAAGCTGAACATCAACGCCCATCTGGTTTGCTCGAACAACCTGAAATTCCTATGTGGAAATGGGAAAGTATAGCAATGGACTTTATCACCAAGTTACCCTTGACCGCAAGCAAACATGATAGCATTTGGGTAATAGTGGATCGATTGACCAAGTCTGCTCACTTTCTGCCCATTCGTGAAACCTACCGTGTTGAACAACTTGCACATCTTTATGTCAAGGAAATTGTCTGCCGTCATGGTCCTCCTTTGAGCATCATATCCGATCGCGATGGTCGTTTTATATCTCGCTTTTGGAAATCTCTCCAATCTGCGTTAGGAACTCGTTTGGACATGAGTACTGCATATCATCCTCAGACTGACGGACAGTCTGAGCGAACCATCCAAACCCTTGAGGATATGCTTCGATCTTGTGTTCTCGATTTTGGAGGTAATTGGGATTCGCACCTACCTCTGATCGAGTTCTCTTATAATAACAGCTATCATTCCAGTATCGGTATGGCCCCATTTGAAGCACTTTACGGTCGAAAGTGCCGCTCACCGATTTGTTGGAACGAAGTGGGTGAAGTTCAAATCACAGGACCCGAACTAGTTCAAGAGACAACCGATAAAATCGCCAAGATCCGTGATCATCTGCTGACTGCCAGAAGCCGACAGAAGAGTTACGCAGATCGCAGGCGGAAGCCTCTCGAATTTCCAGTTGGTGATCTTGTTCTCCTTAAAGTGTCGCCCTGGAAGGGTGTTGTCCGCTTTGGGAAGAAAGGTAAGCTTGCGCCTCGTTATGTTGGTCCGTTCAAGATTCTCGCGCGCGTAGGAAAAGTTGCCTACAAACTTGACCTGCCGCCCGCGCTCAGCAATGTGCATCCAACTTTCCATGTATCCAACCTCAAGAAATGTTTAGCTGACGAAAACCTTCACATACCACTTGATGAAGTTCAAGTTGATGAGTCTATGCATTTCGTTGAGAAGCCTGTTGAGATTATGGATCGCGAGGTAAAGCAAACCAAGCGCAGTCGCATTCCTATTGTTAAAGTTCGTTGGCAGTCCAAGCGCGGAGCCGAGTTCACTTGGGAAAGGGAAGATCAGATGAAGATCAAGTACCCGCACCTTTTCTCTGCGCGACCTACTTCGAGATAAATTTCGGGGCGAAATTTCTTAAAGTAGGGGAGACTGTGACACCTGCCCAATCTGACCCGACCCAGGTACCCGTTTTCGTATCCGATTCTTCTTTTTATGATTTAAATTTGATTATTAATCCTTGTAAAATTTAACATTAAATAAATTATATATATTTTTATATTACTTATTAATAATAATAATTTTCCTTCTCTCCGCCATCCCGCCTTCCTCCTTCTCTCTCTTGTCGCCGTCCCGCCTTCCTCCTTCTCTCTCTTGTCGCCGTCCCGCCTCCTTTTCTCCTTTGTCGCCGTCCCGCCCCTTTTTCTTAACCCTTGAGCCTTGAAACCCTTTTTCTCTTAACTCTTTGCTTGTCCTTTGGTTCTTCCCGCCTAAGGATGTCTGCGCAGCTCCACGCGCCAGACTCTTTGCAAGGAAGCCTGCGTGAAGACCAGTTGTTCCTGCGATACGCGAGGCGAACTGTTCTCGCAGCGCGCCAAGAATCGTAGTTCTTCTCGCAGCGCGCTAAGAACGGTAGTTCTTCCCGCGACGCGCTAAGAATTGTAGTTCTTCCCGCGGCGCGCTAAGAATTGTAATTCTTCCCGCGGCGCGCTGAGGATTGTAGTTCTTCCCGCGGCGCGCTAGGAATTATTCTGTCTGCCTTCGCCCTCGCGCGTTCAGCTTTCTCGCGCGCGCAGCCTTCTCGCGCTACACTTGTATCTTTTCTTCTGTTTTATCCAGCCTATTTGCTTTTGTGATATCTTATCTTCTGTGCTGTTGACCTAACCTGCCTTATGTCTGAAAAGCCACTTTCGGCGCAGCATGCGCACCAACCCTATTGGTTGGCAGAAAAAAAGTGACTGACATTATCTTTTGAGATCTGCTTTTCCAGAACCTTTACCTGACACCTCCTTTGCTTTATTCTGTTCCTGTCAGCCTTTTTCCCTTGTCCCCTGCAGCTACCATATCTTTTTGATATCTTTTACTTTTCTGATCTTTTGCTTTTTGATATCTTTTGCTTGATTCTGTAGAAGATCTTTTCCCCTTTTCTAGGGATTGTGTTCCCTAGGGTTTTCCTATATATAATACTACTTTCTTTATACTTAAACACTACACACATAAACACTTAATTTCCTTCTCCTTGCTCTCTGCCGTTGTTCCTCAGCCGCCTCCTCTCTTTGCCTCCGTCTTCTCTTCTGTTCTGCCCGGAATCTCGGTAAATTTATAATATAAATATATATATTTTATTTTAATTTGTTTAACTAACAGCAATCGATACTTAAGACATAAAACCAATCGTTAAACCAATAAACTTTTATTTATAGGTTAACTTGTGCTTGTTTCTTGCATTATCTTTCAACATACCTTTTTCAGGTGAGTAATCTCGTACCTAATCCCTTTTTATTTTTAACGTTTTGGGATGTTCATGTGTTCGTACAAACTTGAGTCTTAAACTTGTTTATGAACTTTCGTCGCGCAGTATCCCATGTGTAGGGACGTTTACTTGGCTGTTTATTTGTATGTGTGAATCATTAACCGCTTTGTTCGGCCTATTCCGAAGTTTTCATGGATCCATTAGATGAACACGGGAGACCTATCGTTTACGGTTTTCTTTTGTTTACACGTGCACAGATGATTTCTTGTTTTTGTGCTCAATTGGGAGCACGGATTGAACTATGAGCTATGATCTATTTAGGCTTGATCACAATCTGATTACACCCTTGTTAAACACCAGATTTACACATGTTGCGCGCAGATCTATTATTATATATTTATATCTATTAAACTTGATCTCTCACCGACACGCAAGTGTTGACGTTTTATTTTAACACATGTTCAGGTTCGCAGTAGCTGTATTCGGAGCTTGAGGACACATAGGATGTTTGCTTTTATTTTGGACCTAGTTTAAAATGTAACAAGACAAGTTTATGTTATTTGAATATTTTGAATTATAATTTATGTTATCTTGTGATTGCGTTGCGCGTGCGCGATAAATGTGTATTAATAAATATTGACACCAAATAGGGTCACGAGTAATGAAACAATATGTGGCGCCCCGATGTATAATCCGCCATCGGTCGGGGTGTTACAACAGAATTCTACATGAAAGATTACTCTATTCAACAGATCATAGCATCCTAATTAATTCACCGAAAATCGTCACAAAAGCATACATGTGTTAGGTTTCCAGAACATATTTTATTGTATTTTTATTCCACAAAGATTTCTCACAATGATCAAAACATTACAGCAAACTCACAGCAGTCAAAATCATGCGCAACAGAATTTTATTTGTTATTCCCGTTAAATGAAAAATCCAACTAATGCAAGACCAATTGGGTTAAGTTCTTAACTCAACATGTTAACTTCCAGAAGTGGAACCAACCCATTCGGTCTTGTAGTTCATGAGATATGTTAATTACAAAACAACCTAACAGCAGGTCTCACAATTCAGATTTGCACTTCAGTTTTGTAACATAATAAAAGTTAACCTTTTCTCGTCCAAAAATTACAAACTTGGACTTTATAGAAACTAGACTCAACATAGCATCTTGTAGTGTTAACAACCTCGACCAAATTCCACATTAACATTTAGTTATAGTTGTCTAAACATAACTTACAATCTGTCCAGTACCAGTTTTGACCTTTAATCACATATAAATCGTTTGAGCAACCAAAACACCTCCAAATTAGGCTTGGTTGGGTTTTCTGGAAACTAGACTCAGAGTACTACCTTTTAGACTCATAAAGTTTGCTTTTATATTTAACAAGTTACATGTCGTTCAAGTTTAACAATCTCTGCTGTCAAAACTCAGCAAGCCATTCTAAGCATACGACATAACTCCAACATGCAATAAACATCATTAACCATAAAAATCAGTAGTAACCCTCTAGGGTTTACAAATAATCAATGATTTAACATTCTTTCACCGTTCAAAATCACATATGATCATCACAATCAATAACCAACGCATAATCAATCATCCTCTAATCAAAATCAACCCTAGTTCATCTTTTTCATCAATTTCGTGACTTAGGGTTTTAGATTAACCCATTCAAAATCAAAATTAAACATAAAGGATGCATAGAATAGTTGTTTATACCTTCCTAGCACCTTAATTCTTCAATAAACTTGAACAATTCTTGTATGTATGTGTGTGTGTGATTGACGGCAGCCAAGAGAGCAAGGGGGGGGGGGCGATCGGGCTAGAGAGGGAGAAAGAGAGTTAGGGTTTTGGTTATTATTAAATAATAACATGTTACATCAAGGCCCCTCAACTTCTAATTATTACCTTTCTAGCCTAAAGTAACTTGTTTGCATCTTGAGTTAACTTTTTAAACAATTTTATCAAATAACACATAAGCCTAATACATAATTATCACATAATTATTGTTTGGATGATTTTCGTTTATTCACCAATGGTTTGCGTCAACTCGTTTGCGTTTCGGTGCAATCCCGAAAGACTACACATGTAGTAATTGTCAAGCGTCATTTAAAACTCTATTTTAAATGAAACGAGATGTGCGTTATAGATCAAGTGATCTTAAGTTTGAATTGACGGAGTTTGAGTTAACGGAGTTAACCTGAAATTGACGAGTGTCACATCATTCCCATGTTAAAGAATTTTCGTCCCAAAAATTTGAGTCAAGTCGCGATGGGTGTCTGAAAAAGTAAGAAAAATTTTCAGTTTGTCACATCATCCCCTAGTAGAAAGAAATTTCGTCCCGACATTTAATTCATACCTCTGGTGATTTCTGACGGTTTGACGGGTTTCGCGGTTTTCTGTGTTTGGTCAATCCTTCAAAAAGGTGAGGATACTTTTTCATCATTTGATCCTCGCGTTCCCACGTGAACTCCGGTCCACGTCTCGAGTTCCAACGAACCTTAATGATTGGAATCTTGCTGTGCTTGAGTGTTTTGGTTTCCCAATCCAAAACTTCGACTGGTTCTTCAATGAAGCGTAGTTGTTCATCAACTTGCAATTCCTCCAAAGGGACTTCTTGGGTTTCATCGGATAGGCATTTCTTCAAGTTGGATACATGGAATACATTGTGTACGCCACTGAGTTCTGTTGGTAAATCCAGTCGGTACACCACCGGACCAATGCGCTCAGTTATCTGGTAGGGACCAACGTATCGTGGGTTGAGTTTGTTTCGCTTCCCGAAGTGAACCACACCTTTCCAAGGTGAGACTTTGAGTAATACTTGGTCGTTCACTTGAAATTCAAGAGGCTTTCGACGCTTGTCGGCGTAACTCTTTTGGCGATCTCGTGCTGCTGCCATACGGTTGCGGATTTTAACAATCTTTTCAGAGGTTTGATTACTAGTTCCGGACCAGTTATTTGGCTATCACCTACCTCTGCCCAGCAGAGAGGTGATCGACACTTCCGTCCGTACAACGCTTCAAACGGCGCTGCTTTAATGCTTGCGTGGTAGCTGTTATTATACGAAAACTCTACCAATGGTAAGTGAGGTTCCCAACTTTTTCCGGAATCCAACACGCATGCACGCAACATGTCCTCCAAGGTCTGAATGGTGCGCTCACTTTGCCCATCCGTCTGAGGATGGTAGGCTGTGCTCATATCAAGGCGGGTACCTAGTGAGCTTTGCAGTGACTTCCAGAAATGCGAAGTGAAACGGGAATCTCGATCAGATATGATTGAGACGGGCACTCCGTGTCTAGACACTACTTCTTTCATGTAGATGCGAGTCAATCTTTCCATTTTGTCTGATTCTTTGATTGCTAAGAAGTGTGCAGACTTAGTCAACCGGTCAACGATCACCCAGATGGTATCGCATCCCGTCGGTGTTTTGGGCAATCCCGTGATGAAATCCATTGAAATGTGTTCCCATTTCCACATTGGAAGTTCCGGTTGCTGTAGCAGACCAGATGGTTTCTGATATTCTATTTTGACTCTTGCACAAGTCAAGCATTTGCTCACGTAGGTGGCAATGTCGGCTTTCATGTTTGGCCACCAGTAAAGTGTCTTCAGATCAAGGTACATTTTATCTGAACCAGGGTGGATGGAATATCGGGACTTGTGTGCTTCGTCCATCACTAGAGTTCTCAACTCTCCATATCACGGGACCCAAATCCGGTTTTCGAAATATCGGACCCCGTCCGATTTGGTTTCAAGTTGCTTGTTCATGCCCCGCATGAGTTCTGATGGAAGATTATCATCTTTCAAGGCTTCAAGTTGCGCATCGCGAATCTGATCGGGTAAGTTGGCGTGAATCGTAAGTTGTAATGCTCGCACTCACCTAGGTTTATCGGTTTCTTTTCTGCTGAGAGCGTCGGCCACTACATTGGCCTTGCCAGGGTGGTACTTGATGGCACAATCATAATCCTTAAGCAGCTCGACCCAACGACGCTGTCGCATGTTCAGCTCCTTCTGATCGTAGATATGTTGGAGACTCTTGTGGTCGGTGTAAATGGTAAACTTGGTACAGTGCAAGTAATGCCTCCATATCTTAAGAGCAAACACCACAGCTCCGAGTTCCAAGTCATGGGTCGTGTAGTTCTTCTCGTGAATCCGTAGTTGTCGAGAGGCATAGGCTATAACCTTCTCGAGTTGCATCAGCACGCAACCAAGACCTTGTATCTATGCGTCACAATGTACCTCAAAATTTTCTGTTCCCTCGGGAAGGGCTAGAATAGGGGCGCTACAGAGTTTGGTTTTCAACAGTTGAAAAGCAGATTCTTGCGCGTCACCCCAATTGTACTTAGTACCCTTGTGAGTCAAAGCGGTGAGGGGTTGAGCAATCTTTGAAAATCCCTCGATGAAACGTCGGTAGTAGCCGGCCAGTCCTAGGAATTGTCGCACCTCAGTCGGAGTCTTAGGTGCTTCCCAGTTTTTGATAGCCTCTACTTTACCGGGATCGACATGGATACCATTCTCATTGATCACATGTCCTAAGAAGTGAACCTCGCGAAGCCAAAATTCGCATTTCGATAGTTTAGCGTACAGTTGTTCCTTCTTCAGCAATTCTAAGATCAATCTCAGGTGTTCTCGTGGTCAGTCTTGTTCTTGGAGTAGACGAGGATATCATCAATAAAAACAATCACAAATTTGTCGAGGTACGCCTTGCATACTCGATTCATGAGATCCATAAATACGGCTGGTGCGTTGGTTAAGCCAAAAGGCATAACCGAAAACTCGTAGTGACCGTACCGAGTTCTGAAAGCCGTCTTTGAAATATCTTCTTCGCGCACTCTTAATTGATGGTAACCAGATCTCAGATCGATCTTCGAGTAGTAGCTCGATCCTTGCAGCTGGTCAAACATATCATCAATTCGGGGTAAGGGATAACGGTTCTTGATCGTCACCTTGTTCAGTTCTCGGTAGTCGATGCACATGCAAAAAGTCCCGTCCTTCTTTCGAACAAATAAGACAGGGGCTCCCCATGGTGATGAGCTAGGTCGGATAAAACCTTTATCCAACAAATCTTGCAGTTGAGTGGACAACTCTTGAAGCTCTGCCGGTGTGAGCCGATACGGGGCTCGTGCTATGGGTGCTGAACAGGGTGTCAATTCGATTTGGAACTCGACTTGCCGAATAGGAGGGAGTCCAGGCAAATCCTCCGGGAAGACTTCCGGAAAATCTCGCACAATCGGTATGTCTTCAATTCGCTTCTCCTCCACGGGTTTCTCGACAATATGAGCTAAAATTTCCGGATGACCCTTTCGTAAATATTTCTGCGCCTTCATGAGGGTGATGACGCTGGTGGTCATGCCGCTTTTCTCTCCCTGGATCGAAATGATCTCGCCGGAAGGGGTAGTGATGTGGACTATCTTGTCGTGACATATAATCTCCGCTCGGTTCTCAGATAACCAGTCCATGCCGACAACGACATCGAAACTACCAAGTGTAAAAGGTATGAGGTCGATATCAAAAGTATGACCTGACAGTTTCAACTTACATCCCGCGAGTACATGAGTTGTTTCTATAGACTTACCGTCAGCTAATTCAACAGGAAACTTAGCATCTAAGGGGGTTGGAATTAAGTCTAAGAGTTTACTAAAGGCTTTCGACACAAAACTCCTATCAGCTCCAGTGTCAAACAAAACAGAAGCAAAACAGTCGTTCACAGGAAACTTACCGGTCACCACATACGGGTCGCTTCGGGCTTGGCCCGACCCAATGACGAAAGCTCTACCATTACCATTGCTTCCGCCACTGCTGCTGCCTCCATTGTTCTCGTTCTGTTTTAGCTTGGGGCAATCCTTCCTGAAATGACCCTCTTGACCACACTCGAAACACCCTTTAGTCGCCATGGGTGGTTTAGGAGCACCCTTTTCCGCTAGGTCTCCCCAACATTCCTTGGCCTGATGGCCCATTTTTCCGCATCTCAGACACTTGACACGGTCACACGGGCCAGCATGGTGATAGTTGCACCTGTTGCATTTCAGGTGTTTCCCAGCATAGCCGCTCGAACCCTGCCCGCCACCGTTGTTGTTGTTGGGACTCTGATTATTGAAGCTCTGGGCGAGTTCGGGCTTTCGGTAGTGTTGTTGCTGTGGGGGGTTCGATGATGAGGACCTGGTGTTGTCAAATTTCCTCTTTCCATTACTCAGGTTGTTGTTGCTGTTGTTGTCAGTGCTCGGGTTGTCACGGGTTTTAGAGGTCGAACCTCTAGGTGGTAACGCACCTTGGGTCACTGCCTGATCTGTCAGTTTGTGAGCTAACCGGATCGCTTGTTGAATTGTAGCCGGTTTAGAAGACGTCACCATACCCTGAATTTGCGGTACCAACCCATCGATGTACATCTCGATTCTCTTACTCGGCGGGTCTACCATCCGTGGACACATTACTGCTAGCTCGTGAGAACGAGTGGTGTAGGCTTCAATCTCGGAACCCACCATTTTCAACGACCAAAACTCAGATTCCAGCTTCGCGATTTCCTCTCTAGGACAATACTCTTCCCGCATCATGTTCTTGAACTCTTCCCAGTTCATAGCGTTTGCTAATTCTAGTCCAAGAATTTGCACATTTGAATTCCACCAAGTGAGAGCAGAATCTTCCAGTATTCCAGCAGCAAATTTGACCCTACTGGCAGGTGGACAGTTACACATCTCGAAAGCTGATTCAGCCTTCTCAGCCCAACGCAGGAAACCTATGGCTCCCTCAGTGCCCTTAAACGAATTGGGCTTGCAATCCAGGTAGTTCTTGAAGGTACACGTTCCAGTTGGACCTCCGGCTTGATTCTGAACATGTGCGGCTAGAGCTGTCGCCGCATGGTCATTCAATAAGGTTAAGTTGATGTTACCCGCGGCCGTGTCCAGCGTTTCTTCCAGCCATTTCCTAGAATCACAGCATAAGATGTAGACATGAATTCTCGGTTTCATATGCAACACACCTTACATGTAATAAAAAGATAAGCAAGAAGGAAAATAAAAGAAACAAATATCACATCTCATCCTTAGATGTCATCGTCTGAGGACACCTCTGAGTGTGCCTCTGGCTCAGCCGCTTCTTCCTCCGGTTCCTCTTCGGGTTCCTCCTCGGGTTACTCCTCAGGTTCTTCCTCAGGTTCGTCCTCGGGTTCCGCTGCATTCTGAGCAATTTGCATCTGTAAGACATCGCAACGCTCTAGAGCTATCTCTGTCCGGGTTCTTGCCACATGAAGTTGCTCTTGCAAGTCGATCATCTCTGCTTGCATTTTCCTCATAATCTTCATCTGCTGATCATTAGCATCTTGCATTCCCTTCATAGTCGTCTTCAGGCGGGAAATTTCCTCCCTAGCCTCGGTTCCATCTCTTATCAGTCCGGGAATGTCCGCTCTTGCCGAGCGCATAAAACCCACGTCACGCTCTAAACAAGAGACAACAACCGCGAGAACTCGCTCCGTTGGTTCGGTTATGGGTGGTAGGGTATTGGGGTAAGCAGGATGACTCGGGTGGGGTAGCGGGGGAACTTTTTCGCGATAAACCATACGCCTGATCAGACTTGGGTACCAATCCCAGCTAACGTCGTCGTCGTACATGCCTCCAGACAGGCGATACCTCTTCGGTGCAGGGGCTTCTAGTTCCGGGACTACTCGGGGTGGTGATGAGGTAGGTAGTTGCGGTTCCTTTCCATGAGCATGAGTCATCTGGTCGGATGATGATGATGGTAACGTCGACATCCCTACAGGTAAGCCGTGTATGCGCGCGTATGAGTGAATGAGGTAAAGAGATAAGATAACGAGAGACTAAGCAAAATATATATGCAGTGCGTATAATTATAACTAATGGGTCGTTGCGGTTATAGTCTAGTATGCATGCAATTTCTAGTTCGCTATAACCAATGGCACTGATACCAATCTGTAACACCCCGTAACCGCAGCGGAAACGTAAACGGGATGCAACAGACACATCTGATTTCAACAGCATTGCTTATAAAGAAAACACCACTACATTATTTTACATCATATTACATTGTTCCAAGTTTAGTTCCCGTCTAGGCGTTACACATAAGTTTTACCAACAGTACATTAACATATTTAATACAAAATGATCACTAAGCTTCCACAAAAAGCACGCATCATCAAGC
The DNA here is from genome assembly GCF_021521415.1 of Bidens hawaiensis. NCBI lineage: Eukaryota > Viridiplantae > Streptophyta > Magnoliopsida > Asterales > Asteraceae > Bidens > Bidens hawaiensis. Next base: position 867 of record NW_027503938.1, on the reverse strand, counting down.
ATGTAGCACTTATTCCAGTTTGGGAGTACCTAGAAAGCATGGAAAGAAAACGGGTCAACTACGAATAGTTGGTGAGTTTCACTAATTTAAATAAACATTGACAATTCATTATGATAAATCATATATTAGCGATGTAATTATGCTGAGCCCACAAGTGAAACCTCTGACTATCACACACAACCCCGTGGCATACTCCGCCCACGAACCTGCCCCAAACCGCTATGCCTAACATTACATAGCAAAATAAATATAACACCCAATATAGACATGTGCAACTGGCTGAGAAACATCAGCAAATCCATGCCGGACCAGTTGGGTTGTTCAGACCAATAGTACTATCCACACTCTACCGGCTTTCAGTTAATCACTCGTGTTGCGGGGCCTTACAATGTTAGTAACTCAGACAATTACCATCTTAGTACATTTCCGTACGTTTCCCGTACAAAAAAACATATATAAATACACGCAAATCCTTGCGTTCAGTATGTACTCAAACATTTTAGTAACGACATGCTTTCCGCCCCGGGAAAATATTTAAAAAACAATTCAGGAAAAAAGGGGCTCGTGAAACTCACCTTATCGCAACAAGTAGGTATCACAGTACACCAGCTATTAGCCCGGATCTGTAATACGATCCCTAAGTTCGTTACTATACAATCACTATTAATACAACTTTAACCCAGAAACACTTTTCCGGACTCAGATTGTGATTCGTTTAGAGTTTAACAGTCAAAATTACTATTATTTTGTTTTCCCCGTTTTGCGTGCCTAGCACGGTTATCCGTTTTTACGTTTCAAAAATGAGTTTGGTCACACACGACCCGAAAATAGTGGTTGACTGATATTTTATTTAAAGTTGTGAAATTA
>NW_027503937.1:0-31804 GCF_021521415.1 Bidens hawaiensis | reverse complement strand
TGAATTTTGTTTTTGTTTTTTTTTTCATTATTTTGTTTTAGTTATGGTATCGTGTCGATCGCGATGAAAACCGATCGAATTCGTGTAGACTCGCCGCGCTTTGTTTTAGTTCCAGTACCGTAACGGAAACCGACCAAATGCTGATTTTTGTTTTTTTAGTCCGGCACCGTAACGAACATGATGAAAACCGACACACGTAGACTCAACCGCCTCAACGCTCGGGATCGACAACGGTCGAGTTTTACCAACGATCAAGTTTTATCAACCGACGCTGCACCATTGGTCAACCCCAATTTTTATAATTTTTTAACTTAACTACACAATTGGTGCCAAACGTTTCATGAAAGTAACAACATTGGGTATTAACATTTAAAAGTCATTTGTTTAGGTATTCAACTTTCAATTTTGTAACAAAGTTGGGTACTAAGTCTAACATTCGTTAAAAACTTAACAGAATGAGAGTCATGTGAAAAAAAACTAAGGGAAATCTTATTATTACAACTTTAACCCATACTAACGTATCAACTGCTTCTTCTTCACTCCTAATACAAAGCAGGGCTGGCTCAACGTCTTCGGAGGCCTAAAACTAACTAAAATGCTGAGGCCTTTTTCTTTTTCTTTTCTTTATGCGTATAACGCTAGAGAGTATACAAGAATTATATAATATGGATTATATGCAGTGATAATGGATATGAATCAATCCTCCTTAGATTTTAGCCTATCAATGAGTTACTAATTCTAAAAGAATTCTACTTTAAAAAACTCACAATACATATATAACTCTTGTTTAAAACGGAGGCCCTTAAAATGCTGGAGGCCTAAAGCTATTGCCTTATTTAGCTTATCCATGAGACGGCCCTGATACAAAGAAGACACCAAGTCACGATTAGGGTAACGAAGAACAATGGGCGCGTAGGCAATCAGGACAGAGTTTCAAAACTTTGAATTCGACATGGCTTACGGTAAGTAATTTTGGTATTGATATGCTATTTAGACCCTTTGTTCTTGATAATGAGATGAAATTGAAAACCATATTTATTTATTTTTTGGTTCGGGCCTTAATCCAGAGCTTTTTTCTATCAAAATTCACCATGGCAGAGAATTTTCATCAGCAACCACCACAAAGTTTATGAAATAGACAAGGTCAATTATGTGAATTTGTTGGACATAGAAAGGTTCTGTATTTTTTACTTCAATAACATAATAAATAAGTTTGGCTATCTAATGAAAAGAATCGTGAATGTAACGAAAGTCATTGGTAAGTTTTCAATACGGTTTTCAATATCATCTCAATATCGACAATAGAGGGTCTAAAGAGCATATCATTACCAAAATTGCGTACAGTAAGCCATGTCGAATCTAAAGTTTTCAAATTTTGTCCTGATTTCTCACGTTCCCATTGTTCTTCGATTGTCTAATCATATATTTGTGTCTTCTCTATATTACAAATATGGAGTGAAGAAGAAGCAGTTATCGTTAGTATGGTGGATTAAAGTTGTAATGACGAGATTGCCCTCAGTCTTTTTTTCACATAACTTCCATTCTGTTAAGTTTTTAACGGATGTTAGACTTAGTACCCAACTTTGTTACAAAATTGAAAGTTGAATACCTAAACAAGTGACTTTTAAATGTTAATACCCAATGTTGTTACTTTCATGAAACGTTAGGCACCAATTGTGTAGTTAAGTCTAATTTTTTTGTTTTATTGTCTTAGTTGCAATACAATGACGCACGCAACCGAAACCGACCGAACTTGTGTCGACTTACCTTATCAACGCTTGAGTTTATCACCGTTCGGGTTTTACCGACCTGCTTTGCGCGTTGCGTCAGGAAAATAGTTGTTAAGAAAATCATGAATGTCAAACTTGTACTTCAATAAGGAAAAAAGGAATCACATATTTCTAGGTTTAGTGACATAAAGTCATAAACCCAAGATTAATATATAAACAATGTTTATGTTAGTTTAAGTAGTTTGCTTCTTTAATCCGTTTTGAGCACCAATAAAGTGGAAAAGGAATCATTATTGAAATCTAGTAAACGAGTAACATATGATTTAGCAAACTTAAAAGCGAACCAGCCGCCACAACATACCTAACCGTACAAATTAATACTAATTAAATAAGTTACAAATTGAACCGGTCGAACCGCAAACCAAAAAAAATAACCAGCACAATCATGTATATTTGAATCGTTTTCTTTTGAATAACTAAAATACCTATTGGTTTGAGAATACCAAACTGTCAAATTAGATTTCAGGGGTGTTTGGTATTCCTTATTTTACATTTTTACCTCCTTATAATAACTTTTGTCTAGAAGTTAATAAGGGGGTGTTGGGGATTGCTTATTTTCACCAACTTATTAACTTTTTAAAAAGGAATAAGGTGTCTCAGATTGCTTTTAATGTGAGATGAAAAAGTTAACAAGTTACACTTTTGTAACTTATTAACTTAATAAAAAGTTATAATGAGGTAAAATAAGGAATTCCAAACACCCCCTAAGTCACATTAACGAATCCCCTCATAATAAGTAACAATAACAAACACCTTTTTCATTTTTTTAAAATTTAATAAGTTATAAGTACGTTAAAATAAGCAATCCTAAACACGCATTTCATTTTTAACTTCTTATATTTTCAAATTAGCATATAGTGATCTACATATATATTGCAAATTCATCAAAAGTTATATCGGAAATCCATCAAAAAGAATAATGTAATCACTAGACTTCATACATTTTTAATATCGCAAACCCATCAAATATAATAATATATTTAATTCCTTTATATATTCATAGCCCGATATTATCAATTCAACTAGTAAACCAATAAGACGTCCAGGTCAACTAACAGTTTGGTTATAAAATCATTGCAAACAATAAAGGTTATAGAATAATGAAACCCCGTGTGTATTGTATGTTATTGATAAACTATATACAAGTAAATAAAGATAAGGTATATTGGTTTTTAATGATCACAGCTATTGTTTTTTGGTCATTGCTGGTCTCAACTAATGAATTGGCTACTAATGATTCCAACTTTTAAATTATTTGTTCCTAACGGTCCGCGACTAACAGAATCCTAACGTCGTTAATTTCAGGTCGCAAAAAAAACGGTTTTGGCCGGAAAACTCAATTTTTTTCTCGAAAACTCAACATTTTCGTCCCAAACATCTTGGTAGCTTCGTATCGGACCTTTAGGAACCTTTTTCTAGTAAAAGCCCCAATTATTGAGGTCGCAGGAAACCTTAGAACCATCGTCGGAATCGGTTGATTGGTGCTCAGGTGATGGTAGTTGGTTAGCGGTGAGTCAATTGGCAGTGGTTGCGATGTTCAGGTGGTGTTTTCCGGCAACAAATTTGAATTTTCCGGCTAAAAACGTTTTCCCGACGACCTGAAATTAACAGCGTTAGAATTCCGTTAGTCGCGGACCATTAGGAACAAATAATTTAAAAGTTGGGACTATCAGTAGCCAATTTATTAGTTGTGACCAGCAGTGACCAAAAAACAATAGTTGGGACCATTAAAAACCAATATATCTAACGATAATTACAAGAAAAAAAAATTAATCTAATCATATCTCCTAATGTGGTAATACAATAACAATAAACTTTAACTAATATCTCTTTGAATTCCCCTCTAGCTATTTTTTTATGATTAACAAATGTTACTCCAATTTACTTTACATCAATAAATCTAAACTACGTGCTCTGCTGTTTAGGTTTGACTCCGGGACTTCCCCTCTAAGAGGCATCGGACATGTGTTATAGGGCTCTCAAGTGTGACAATATATGGGAACGAGTGGTAGTTTGATCATAAGGTTTATTTGTATGCTTTTCATACTAAAAAATATGTTTGTATCTGAAGAGGTAGGTCCCAGCAGAGGCGGTTAGGACCCGCAAGACTTCCTTAAAAGGAGACGTCTGCGCAGTTGAACACGCAAGACTCCTTAAACGGACGTCTGCGCAGTTGAACCCGCAGACTTCACCATAGGGACGTCTGCGCCGCGACCTACCAAACCTGCAGGACCCACCACGCTCAGAGTTGTGACGACCTCACATGCGGTACGCAAGCTGGTCCCGCAGGAAATGCCTCCTTATGGTTTCCAAGTATCCCCTGTTCCCGCAGGTGCGGATACCCGCCATTAGGGACTGGCCACCCGCGCAGCATGGCTACACACATAAGGCTCAGACTCGTAATAATTTAGTAGTCACCTGAAGAAGGAATGAGCAAAGCCGGGAACATTCCCGCATAAAGGCGGGAGGGGGAAAACTCCCGCCTAAATGAGCCAGTCCGTATAATAATGGAGGATCTTTTGTGTGATACCTAACGAGGTATGGACAAAAGATCTGACCAACGATACGACAGCTCACTGACAGCAGCATGGCAACACGCCACAGCACTGTGACCATTAGCCGCCGCCTGCTCACCAACTCCTGCCATACCACGTGCCTAGCTTGTAGTTGGTGGAAAAGGAAAAGTGAACAGCACGCCTGGTCACTGTCAGCCGCTACCTATCCACCAATTACCAGCAGAGCACGTGCGTAGGCCACAGTTGGCAAAGTAGTAGGCCGGCTAAACCTCCTTGGAAACCCACCTTCGGCTATAAAAGACATCAAATGGTAATATCATTTCATCATCTAATATCTTGTATAATTTACCTGATAACTGCTCTAGTATTAATAATATACTTTTATATTCAAAGAGTAATATAGACTGATTCTCACGCCGGAGGGTGGTCACAAGGAGGAACCCCCCCCCCCCTTTCTTAGTGACGAGCTCACGGTGTCTGTTTTGCAGATTATCGGAAGAACCATCTTGCCGGAATTAACCCCTCGTGGGAAACGTCTATCTAACCCTCAGGTTACTCGTAATCTGTCGGGGTTCGACTGGTGTTTCTTCATTGGCGCCATCCGTGCATAAAGCTAGAACTTTATTTTTCTCCAGTTTTTTCAAACCTTCTGGAAAGATGGTTAAGGATACTCCGGTCCCAAAACCGAGTAACCAAGAGAATCCGGTAATCATGACCCCAGCTACAAGGGGGAATACCGAGTACACAAACTTTACGAACACTACCCCAGCTACCCAAGCCGGGGCAAGTGAAGTAAATAATCAGACACTGGGATTCACTGATACCCAGTTAGAAAATCAACAGACGAGGCTCCCCTGCCAAACACTCGATGAGGTTAAAGCATGGGCCGAAGCACGTCAAAAAGAGTTCCAAGCTGAGTTGGATGAACGTTTACGTTCACTCCAACAAGTGGAAGAATTCGAATACGACGATGATTCGGAGGAATCCGAGGAAGACGCGAACCCTCATCATAGGGCAAAAGGGAAGCGTAAAGAAACGGATTCCCAACCGAGAAGGCGTTTTGGAGAAGCATTCAGCCCAATAAACGTGGGCAACAGCCCACGGGACTTCTCCAAAACATTCACGCCAACTGCGGCAAGGGCGGGAACGTCCAAATTTGCAAGGGACATTGCGAAAGCAATCGCCCCAAGAAGTGCCAAACAAATGTCCAACATAGGCACGTACGATGGTATTTCTGACCCTGACGATCACTTGAACAGATTCATCGCGGGGGCGACCGTCAGTAACTGGACGGAACCCACGTGGTGTTATATGTTCCAAATGACGCTGGTCGGGGCAGCTATAGCGTGGTTCGACCGTCTGCCGGTCCACCACATCTACGATTGGGCAGACTTCCAACAGAAGTTCAGCCAACACTTTAGTCAGCAAAGAAAGTACACTGAGGAGCAGTGGACAATCCTCAAGTGCGTCCGAGAGGACGAAGAATCTTTGCCTGACTACATCACTCGCTTCAACTCGAAGAAGCTAAGCCTGGGCAACGTTAGCGAAGATCTCGTTCGCAGCCGCTTTCATCCAGGGCGCAAACGACCCGAAACTCATCCGCACCCTGACGGGCAAAGATGGTATGCCATCCACATGGGATGCCATCATGACCGCAGCTAAACGCTTTGCGGAAACCGAGAGCCAACTGGGTAGAGATCTTCCACAGAGCACGAACCTCTACACCCAGAAGACGAGGGAAAACAACGTCCTTACCGCCCGATTAAACAAAAAACGGAAGCTGGGCATTTGGCAGTCAAGGGTAAACTTTGACACCCCGTCCGGTTTCCAACATCGGTTGGGCGGAAGAGATAACGTGAAACCGGAGAAGAACTCCAGGTGGACGCCACTCACAAAGAGTGTGACCGAGATATTCGCCACGGAGGAGCTCCCGTGGCCAAAGGCTCCGTTTATCCGGCATCGCCACAACGCTGATCGGAGAAAGTATTGTGATTTTCACAAAGTCAAAGGCCACAACACTGAAGAATGCTTAGACGTAAAAGACTTGGTCGAAGCATTTGTCAAGGATGGGACACTCGCGCACCTTGTGGCGAAGTGAGTGTCGAGCAGGCTGATGCGTGAACCCCACCTGGGGAAACGCACGAATAAAAATCGCAGCTTCAACAGAGACTACATACTGCGTAAACAACGAGATCCCGAACAAGATACATGTCGGCTCGATGGTGCTCCCATCCAAGCCACGCCTAATGGGAGCTCAATTACACAGTTTGTATGTAGATCAATTCCAAATTTGTAAAGGCCTAGAGCCACTTCTAATGGAAACGATTCTCCTTCAAATTGAAGCTGATGATTTTATATTTGTATTTTATGAACTTTGCACATGAAGATGCCGGTATCCGCCGCATCAAGTGAAGAATCGTTGCGTGGGGAAGGCGGCAAAACCCGCACAAACCCAAAAGCATCAAACCTTCACGCAGGTGAGTTAAAGGGGAAAGGTTCAGCCATCCCACTATGTGAAAGTGCCGGTATATCCGCATGAATCCTGGTAGAGGAAGCTGAACACTAACCTATTAACAACCACGCGTTGAATGGTCGATTCGAACACTAATGCCGGTAGTCATCGCATCAAGAAGTCATTGCGTGGGGAAGGCGGCAAAACCCGCACAAACCCAAAAAACGACAGAACCTTCACGCAGGTCAGTTAAAGGGGAAAGGTTCAGCCATCCCACTATGTGAAAGTGCCGGTATATCCGCATGAATCCTGGTAGAGGAAGCTGAACACTAACCTATTAACAACCACGCGTTGAACGGTCGATTCGAACACTAATGCCGGTATTCACCGCATCAAGTGAAGAATCGTTGCGTGGGGAAGGCGGCAAAACCCGCATAAACCCAGAGAATGACAAGACCTTCATGCAGGACAGTTAAAGGGGAAGAGTTCAGCCATCCCACTATGTGAAAGTGCCGGTATACCCGCATGAATCCTGGTAGCGGAAGCTGAACACTAACTCATTAACAACCGCGCGTTGAACGGTTAAAAGTCATTCTGAAAGGATAAGGAAAAACCTATGCGCAGGTCAGACATAGGTAAAGTTTAGCCATCCTACCAAGTGCAAGTGCCGGTCCTATCCGCACACTCACAAAGGGGGAAGCAAAACTTCAACCTACTGTCAACCACATTCAAGGTTAACTTATTCTAAACACTTGGGAAATCGCTAATTTAAACTAAGTATGCAAGTCATATAAGGTTTATAAAGCAATGAACCCAAAGGAAATAACAGTCTTATCCACAAAAAGATTTGTATTTCACAAAGATATATTACAAAGAATGGCTGGGTAACTACCCGCCTACAAAACAAAATCTAGTCTATCCTAGCAGCGGGAAGGGATCTTCAGAATCAAGCTTCAGGACCACTTCCACTTGGACCCGCTCCATCAGTGGAGCGTGGCGGTTCAAGGAAAGCCTTGAGGATAGCAAGTCCATCATCAGCAGCAGCGACTTCCTTCACCTTCTCCACCACTGGATGCGGGAAGGCGGCATATTGGTTCACCGCTTGGTCATATGCAGCTTCGGTGTCCGCATCGAACAAAGGGAAGTTGGAAGGCGGGACGCCTTTCTCAACGAACCCTAGACCAAGCAGGAAGCCGGCCTTTTCCCCATCCTCATGAGAAGCGTTGAGGGCTGCGCTCATGGCATCATCGTAAGTAGTCTCTGAGAAGACCCGATGCACAACCTACAAAGAAAATACAAGTGTCAAACACCTTTTCTATGAACAAAGGAAAGCGTGAAGACGTAAAGCTAAACATACCTGAGACAACGCTTCTCGAAGAAGCCACTCCTTGGCAACCAGAGCTTCTTGGAGGGCGGCTTGAGCTTGGGCGCAGGCGCGTTCGGCTTCGCTTTTGTTAAGGTTGGCAAGTAGCACTTCCTTTGCGGCAGCCTCTTCAACACCCTTAAGCTTCCGCTCGGTGTGGTCAAGCACGCCCCTCTGGTCCAGGATCTCTTGGAGCTTCTTGGCATCTTCCATCGCCAAGGCATCATGAGCACGTTGGAGAGCCTCTAATTTGGCCTTGAGCTCCTCGTTCTCCACGCGTAAAGGCTCAGCAACGGCTTCAGCCTTGGTGGCCCTCTCGGTTGCGTTCCTCGCAGTCTCCTTAGCCAGCCGAAGCTGTTCGTTAACAGCTTGGGCAGCCTTGGAGCGGGCCTCGAGTCGCGCTTGAACCTCAACCTCGAGGGCCTTGAAGGCCTTCTCCTTCTCCGCAGCAGCTGCGGCCAACTGTTGGTTCTCCTCCCGAAGAGCCCGCGCTTGAGATAATTCCTTGGCGCGAGCTGCTTTCAACTTGTCGTTTTCACGACAAAGCAGCTCGACGCGCGGCTGCATCCGGGCCTGGAGAACCCGAAGCTCATTGGTTAGCCTACCCTCCTGGTAGCTAGCCATGGCTTCCCCCAACGCACCATGGGGAGCAGCGTGGCGAGCCCATTCCACGCACTCCACAGGGGTACGAAGGGTTGTTCCTCGGCGGATGTTCCATCGCGGAACATACACTTCATTGGAATCCGACACTGCAAAAGAAACAAAGCAGTTAGGAAAAGATGAAGAAAAAATACAAAGGCCAATAGAACCCTACGCACCTGTAGGGTCGATCACAGGCCGATAGCCACCGAACCCATCGCCTGAACCTAAGGGAAATCCATCCAAAAGGTCGGACAGATGGGAAGGTGACAGAGATTGGCGAGAAGCCCTGCGCGTACCTGATGGGCCGGTCGTCGTTGCCGGTGGCGGAGGCATAGTAGCGGCCGCCGTGGTCGCCGCCGCGGTCGCCGCCGCAGAATCTGCAGCAATCGTAACCGCCGGCTCGGTGAAAGATGCTGTAAAAATCGCACTTACCACCGGCGGTGACGTCATCTCGGCTGGAACAGTCGGCTCAAAGGAGTGAGCAACTGATCCAGCGGAAGCAGGCGCAGGCGCCTGGGTCGTCGCCTCAGGTAGGCTGACCGAGCCTACCGTCATCGGCGGAGAGATACTCCTCTGCGCTCCACCCTGGAATGCGTCAACATCCACGCCTGCACAAGAAGATAAGTGTTTCAATAAATTTATAAAGTGATAAATCTACAAAGATAAGAAAGATGTTTGTACTTACGGGTTTTCTTGAGCTTGAACGTACGGACGGGCGGGGACGAACCCGATGGAGCCGGTCTCTTGATGCCGGTCACCGTCGTCGTCATTGGTTCTCCGGAGGTAACAGTCGTAGCCTCCGGAGCAGTGGTCTTCTCACCACCGGGGTTCCCCGCCACCTCTTCATTATCTGACTCGGTGTCAGATAGGAGCACTGGATCGGCTGTGGAGGCCGCCTTCTCCTTCCCTTTCCCGCCGGCAGCCCTCTTCTTCCGCACCAGCGGAGGACCATCTGCGGATTCCTCAGAAGAAGACAGGATGTCAGGAATTCCAGCAGCGGGTACAGCATTGAGGGGTGGAGGAGAGAATAACGCCTTACCTGGCCGCCGGTGGCTCAGGATCTCGTGGCCCAGCGGATAGACCTCCACAAACCGATCCGCTGTTTGTTCCAGGATGGGCAACTCGTGCTCGTCTAGAGCACGAGTACCCACCCGCACGGGACCGTCAGCTTCCCGCGGGTACAGGAGCGACTCCAAATCGTTCCCCTCTGAAAGAAAAGAAACAGTTAGAAGACAAACTCATATCAGCAAGAAAGAAAAGACATACCATAAGGAATAGAATTCAAACCGTATTCGAGAAGGATGGGAAACCGAGACGCCTCCTTCCATACCCGGCTCATCCCCAGCATCACCATCCCGGACTCCGGAAACCGGTAAACCGGAGACTGGACCCGAGATATCTTCGCGAACCATTCCGCCTCCTGGTAGTTGGAAGCGTGAAGGCTCGGAAGCGCTTGCCCCTTCTTAAACTTCATGGCAATGGGGATGGCGCGGGCAGAAATGTAGAAGAACTCCCGCTTCCACGATCGGAGACTGCGCTCGGTCGCGCAAATCTTCAAACCCTTGATCCGGGTTGTCAGGGTGTACCACCCCTGGATGCACCTCCAAGTATAGAAGGTCATCAGGCGGTCCACATAGGGCTCAATGCCCAGAATTCGGCACACCCACTCGAAGTGCCGAACCTTGGCAATCGTCATCGGATGCACCTCGGTCAGGTGCACACCGTGCCTCTCCAGGACACGGTACATAAACTTTGTCAATGGGAACCTAAGGTTCCCATACACAAAGAATGCAGCATATACCCCGATCTTGCCACTGGGGGCATCGTACACAGTCTGCTGAGGATCAGGAAACTCAGGCTCAAGAGACTCAAGCATGAATTTCCTGACGACATACTGGTACAGATCGATAGGTAGAGCACACTGGCACTCGCCAGCAGTACTCCTATCGTCGGCTACAGCTTCAGCATCATGGGAAGACATATTGCAGAGAAAGAAGAAACGATTTCGGAGGAATGCTCAACTAAATAAGAGAGTATTCACCAGAAATCGCCTTAGAGATGAAGAGAAGAAGTGAAGATGTGAATTACAAAGGACCCTCTTCCCCTTTATATAGGGATCGCAATTAATGCGATGAATTTAATGCGGAGGAGAGAGAAATTGAAGGTGCAATGAAACCGTGACATGTGGCACCAGGCAAGCTGGCAACAGCTGTTGAAAGGACGAGTGAATTTAATTTAGCGGCCACGCGCCCGAAAAATCGCGCCCACGCGCCGTAAAAAGCGTCTGGAATGACCATATAATGTCACGTCGCCATAACTTCCAGCACGTCCTGACACAGTCAGAAGAAACCGTCGCACGACGACTGTTCTTATCCTTTCACCAACTTTTCAAATTTCAAAAATTCAAAAAGGTTCGAAAAGTAAGCGGGAAAAACCCATTACCCTGGCTATCCAGTTGACCGTAAGACGGCTGCGGGTACAGTGTTAAGGCAAAACCCTTCACATACCTAGCACCCGCGGGGAACAGAGGCCAAGAAAACCCAATTATGAAGCCGGGTGCGGGTACAGTGTAAAGGCAAAACCCTTCACATACCTAGCACCCGCAGGGAACGGAAACCGGAAAAACCCAATTATGAAGCCGGGTGCGGGTACAGTGTAAAGGCAAAACCCTTCACATACCTAGCACCCGCAGGGAACGGAAACCGGAAAAACCCGACTATAAAGCCGGGTGCGGGTACAGTGTTAAGGCAAAACCCTTCACATACCTAGCACCCACAGGGAAGTGAAGCCGAGAAAATCTTGGCATTCCACCCAACTACAAAACGGGCACAGGTACAGTGTTAAGGCAAAACCCTCCACATACCTAACACCCGTAAAAAGTCATACCTCGGCACCCAATTGTAAGTCGGGCGCGGGTACAGTGTTAAGGCAAAACCCTTCACATACCTAGCGCCCGCAGGGGATTAAACGCCAGGAACACCTCGGCAACCATAAGTCAGGTGCGGGTACAGTGTTAAGGCAAAACCCTTCACGCACCTAGCCCTGCAGGGATTTAACGCCAGGGATACCTTGGGAGTAAAGTAACTAATAAGACGAAGTGCGGGTACAGCGTCAAGGCAAAACCCTTCGCATACCGAGCACTCCATGGGAATTGAAACCAAGAAGGATCTTCTGGGCCATGCTTGCAGAAACGGGATTAACATCCCCGCATAGCGGGAACGTCAAGAACTAGATTGTTTGAAACTTCAGGATGGAATTGGTGGTTATAACATGATTGATCACTATGTTCAAAACCACCAAGACCTCATGGAGAATCTACACAAAAGGTTCTAAACGCTCCTGACTTGCGGGGAGGTTACAGACCTATCCGCATCATCCCAGAGATCAAGCAGAACATTGGGAAATTCTGCGTGACATTGGGAAACCCGTGGGTAAGACTTCCCGCGGAAAACCCATAAAACTAAACCCTTTTCAAAAACCCCTTGCTTAAGTCCAAAAGTTCACCTCACTTTATTAAACATTCATGAGAAGAACATTGGACTGGGGGGACTTGAAGAGGTAGGTCCCAGCAGAGGCGGTTAGGACCCGCAGGACTTCCTTAAAAGGAGACGTCTGCGCAGTTGAACACGCAAGACTCCTTAAACGGACGTCTGCGCAGTTGAACCCGCAGACTTCACCATAGGGACGTCTGCGCCGCGACCTACCAAACCTGCAGGACCCACCACGCTCAGAGTTGTGACGACCTCACATGCGGTACGCAAGCTGGTCCCGCAGGAAATGCCTCCCTATGGTTTCCAAGTATCCCCTGTTCCCGCAGGTGCGGATACCCGCCATTAGGGACTGGCCACCCGCGCAGCATGGCTACACACATAAGGCTCAGACTCGTAATAATTCAGTAGTCACCTGAAGAAGGAATGAGCAAAGCCGGGAACATTCCCGCATAAAGGCGGGAGGGGGAAAACTCCCGCCTAAATGAGCCAGTCCGTATAATAATGGAGGATCTTTTGTGTGATACCTGACGAGGTATGGACAAAAGATCTGACCAACGATACGACAGCTCACTGACAGCAGCATGGCAACACGCCACAGCACTGTGACCATTAGCCGCCGCCTGCTCACCAACTCCTGCCATACCACGTGCCTAGCCTGTAGTTGGTGGAAAAGGAAAAGTGAACAGCACGCCTGGTCACTGTCAGCCGCTACCTATCCACCAATTACCAGCAGAGCACGTGCGTAGGCCACAGTTGGCAGAGTAGTAGGCCGGCTAAACCTCCTTGGAAACCCACCTTCGGCTATAAAAGACATCAAATGGTAATATCATGTCATCATCTAATATCTTGTATAATTTACCTGATAACTGCTCTAGTATTAATAATATACTTTTATATTCAAAGAGTAATATAGACTGATTCTCACGACGGAGGGTGGTCACAAGGAGGAACCCCCCCCCCCTTTCTTAGTGACGAGCTCACGGTGTCTGTTTTGCAGATTATCGGAAGAACCATCTTGCCGGAATTAACCCCTCGTGGGAAACGTCTATCTAACCCTCAGGTTACTCGTAATCTGTCGGGGTTCGACTGGTGTTTCTTCAGTATCAGATGTCATCCATAAAGTATATATTTATAAACTGTTTCGGTGTAACATATTAGCTCATATAAATTTATAACACATATTGCAATCTATTAATTCGACGTAGTATATAAGATACAAAGTTATAACTATATATATAGTTATAAAATATAAAATACATAATTAAATTTCACGTATTCACTTGTATTCATGTGCCGTAAAAAATGTCCATGAGTGTTCTAAATGGGCCCGTAATAAAGTTATCACATGAAATGATTTACATAGAACCAAATAATTAAAAAGGGTTTCAATTTTGTATATAACAAAAACATTTTTAATATACCTGAATATAGAGTGTATCAACTAATTCCACTTATATAAAAATAATAGCTAGAAATAATGCTCCAAACGGCTTAATTAGTACTGCAAATCAAGTGTTTAAACATCCGGTTAATAAAAATAAGTCGTTTGGAACATTGTTTCGAGTTAAGTTTTATATCAATTGAGTCGTTAAGTTTCTTTTTTAACACGGAAACCACTGAGAGCTATTTTTTTTAAATTTAGGATAACTAGTGATGATAAACTCATTAAGATTATTATCTGCCAATAATATTGTGTAAAATTAATACAATTATATTAATAGGAAAAAATATATTGATATATACAAATTGAGATATAGATATATTCTCAAAGATAAACATATGATATGTGAGAGAAAAAGTGTAAAATTCCAAAGACTCCAAAACCCCTTTAACTATCCAAAGTGCTTTTCATTTTGTGCGTATAAATAAAGTCACAAGAGTCAAGAACATACATTATCATTTCAAATCATAAATCACCACACACACATCACATACCTCCAAATAAAAAAGTCTTAAACCTTCAAAACCTTTGTGTTCTGGTCATAATAATATTATGGAACTAAAACACCCACCCACCACCACCGTCGTTGCCAACGCCAATAGCCCAAACACCGACGGCGAAACCAAAACCGAAACCGAAACCCCTCTTCATTCCCACCTAATCAAACCCTTTTCCTCCAACAAAAACCACCACAACCACAACTACCACCAAAACCACCACCACCAACAAGTGGTTGCATACAAAGAATGCTTAAAGAACCATGCAGCCACCATTGGCAGCCACGCCTTAGACGGCTGCGGTGAGTACATGTCATCACTAGCCACTAATCCACACGAACCCACATCTTTAAAATGTGCTGCTTGTGGCTGCCACCGTAACTTCCACCGGCGAGAACACATTAACGAAGTGTACAACACCTATGCACCACATGTGTTGTTATCTTTCAATGCAGCTGATCATCAAAAGACTGAAAACCCTAACCCTAATGGGAGAAAGAGGTTTAGGACAACGTTTAGTCAAGACCAGAAGGAGAAAATGCATGATTTTGCTGAGAAAGTTGGGTGGAAGATGCAAAGATGTGATGATAAAGTGGTGATGGATTTTTGCAATGAAGTTGGGATTAAAAGAGGGATTTTTAAAGTGTGGATGCATAATAATAAGAACACTTTTGGGAAGATCAAAGATAATAAAGAAACTAATGCTTCTCCGGCCACCGGAACAGTGAAAAGTGTTGATATTTATGACAATGGTAGAGTAGTTAATAGTAGTGATGATCAAGAAAATGGTGGTGGTGGTGGTGGTGGTGTTCATTTGCATGTTTCTAATAATGGGTCTTGTTCTTCAAGTTAATTTTGGTGTTATATTATCTTGTTTTAATTTGTCTTGAGTCTTGACAACCCTAATTAAGAGTTTTAGAGTAAGGTTAAATAAAAACTTAAGTTTTATCCATTTATCAAGAATTGTTGGTTATTTAGTCTCTCCCTACTAATGCCATTTTTATTATTAGGCTGTTCTCTTTGGTGGTGGTGATGGTGGTACTAATGCGCTTTTTGTTATTTAGGTTGTTCTCTATGGTGATGGTGGTGATGGTGGCGTTCATTTGCATGTTTCTAATAATGGATCTTGTTCTTCAAGTTAATTTTGGTGTTATATTTTCTTGTTTTAATTTGTCTTGACAACTACCCTAATTAAGAGTTATAGGGTAAGGTTAATAAAAACTTAAATTTTTATCCATTTATCAAGAAATTGTTGGTTATTTTAGTGATTTAGTCTCTCCCTACTAATGCCCTTTTTGTTATTTAATATGATTCTTTTGGTTGATATTTAGATAGCTAGTTTTGTGATAATTGGATGAACTTTGCATTGGTTTAATTAAAAGGGTTTTGATTATTATCCATGCAAACATAAATTGTTGATGGTTAATATCACAAGTATATGCAATTATTCTATCAATTTAAGATTTCATACATATTCTTTTATATTGAAAGAAAAGACAAACGGAAAACAAGATGGCTTTTTTCGGATTGCAAAAACCTGACCTTTTATAAAATACATTGAGTGATTTTAGTTTAGCTAAGATCAATAGTTATGTGATCAAATTATAAGAAAACAACGTGAGTAATTGCTAATGTTAATAAAACCTTTTTGGGTCGGATGGACTCGGACCCCTCGAGTTTAACATGTGGATATGAACATGAATTCTTGATGAGTTTTGTAAAAAAAGAAAAAAAAAGGAAAGGAAGTTTTGAATAAGTAGACCAAGTGTTAGTATGGTAAAGAAACCAAAAGGAAGTGATTTAACCAATTTCTATCTTGATTCCCTTGATGGGGACTTTGGTCCTTTTTTTTGCAGTGAAGTTACGTGCATGTCAGGGCACACACTTGCCTTGCTACCAAATTAAATGTGGTGGTTGGCATTTACACCTTTGAATTTTGATTGAAGCAAACCCCACAACCCTAATCCAATCTTCTTGTCATATCCTTAATCATTGCATTTTATTATCAATTTTAAACAAATAAACACCTACATTAATGTCCTTAAAATACTTAAAACATATACTCAAAACAAAGATCAAGTCACACTAGCCAGTTAGGACATTTTGGCCATGAGTTTTGTCGATTTAGAATCTTTAGGGTTATCTTTCTCTCAACATTCTAGTAAAATACCAACTATGCCCATGTTGGTGCATGATGGGTTGGTGGTTGAGGGGATTTGGTCTTTTCTGTCTTTTCACAATTGTTTCAACGTCTAATTTTCAAGGGTAGTTTGGGTAGTTCCCATTTACAACTTTTGAATTTGGATTGAAGCAATCTATCAACCCTATATTTTATTCTAATTCTTCTCTTCATCATTGTTTTTCACTTAACTTGAAACCTAAGTGGGTCATTCTTATATAATTGGGCATAACTTGAAACATAACCGGTCATCTGTATATAATTGGGTACACCCAAAGCGATATACCGATTTTGGCCTTGTTATTATAATTGGACATGTCTAAATGAAAAAAAAATTTCAAATAGAAAAAATTTATGTTTGAATACTTGTGGTTTAATCATTCCATCTATTCGTATACAATTTTGAAACCTTTAACGCTTTGAATACAAATATATTTTAATTATATTGATTTGTGTACAACTTACAAACGGAGTTAAATAGATCTTTTAAATCTCAAATACGTCAGGGGGATATTTTCTTATATTTAAATTAAAAAATCAATCCCCTGCCTAAAGTTCTAAGGGGCAGAGATTATTTTTTTAATTGATCTTATATAAAATGTAGTTAGAGGTTGATTTTTTAATTGAAATTGACGAAAACTCCCTGAAGTATTTGGGGTTTAACAAATATGCTTAATTCTGTTTGGAAGTTATATACAAATTGATATAACTAAAATATATTTGTATTCAAAGTGTTAAAGGTTTCAAAATTGAATACAAATAGATGAAACGATCAAATCATAGGTATTCAAATAGAATTTTTTTCAAATAAGTGAAGAAGACATCTCAACACTAACATATCCTAATTCTTATCATAATCATTGTTTCGGTTTAATTAAAATTCATTAGTATAGCATTTTAGTCAATTAACGGTTTGCCCTTGGTAGTGTTTCAAGGTAGAAAGGGTTTTTTTTGTTTTGGTCCTTGTACACTTGTTTCTAGACCAAAGTCCAAGGGTGGTTTGGTTAATGGTTAGGCATTTAAACTTGTTTAGTTCCTATCAAAATTGTAATATTTTAAAGAGCTAAAAAGTTTAAAACATAAAATTAAGATCCACCGTGCGCCTAAGATCGAGTGTTGTGGAGTCTTTAGAGGTGCCACTCCTTGACCACGCAAGCATACTAGGCGCCAAACACCATTCAAGTGACGCCGACCAATTCTTCTTTTCCAATTATTAAACTGTTGTGATTCGATGCAAGGAAACATATGATTATTTTTTGTATTTGTATAACTTAGTTAACTACTAACCCCCTCCATTAAACATAATTTATGGGTATGGCCAACTGCTTATGTGGTAATTACATGACATTACTTTTTATTATTAACCATGCTTCATAATATATAATCTAAGTGAAAGACCATTTTGCCTTTTTTTATGGCGTACTAGCTTGTAGACACTTGAGTCACACATTCATTAAAGTTGGTTTCAATTCACAGATTCATGATTGATAAGATTAGACTGAAATATTCAAGGTCAAAAGTTTGAAGGGTATTAATGGTACATATGTGTGCTTTAGGAGCAAGTAGAATGAGTACTTGAGTACTTGTGGTCCTCTCTGGCTAATTATAATATTAGCTTCGAAAATTGTAATCCTTGACATCTTTTCTTGCTTGATTGGATGTTGTTGGAGGCAATTTTTGTCTCTCTCATATTTCCCTAAACAGTACATGCCTAAATTTCAGTATCAACTATTCTAACATGTTAATTATGAGTTGTCACGGTTTAGACTTGGTACTTTGATTTAACAAATTTTAAGACAATGATTATTTATACACCTTTTGAGTTATTCAAACATCCTTTGACTTTATACGATCGTATAGATCTTATACTATTGTATGAGATTCAGAAATTTTCAAGCTGTTGTCGGCTACCCAAGGACTAGCGGATTCGATTTCTGACAGTATAGGATCCATACGATAGTATAGTGCCCATGCGATCGTATGACTCCTCTTTTTGAACTTTTTACTTCATTTTATGGTTAACCGGGTTTTCGATCTTATAACTTTTTTTTAGTTCTTCCTACTTCAATTCCGTTTCTATTTTTTTTATACAGCTAAATTTTAACTATTTTTATTAGATTGTAAAAAAAAACTAGAATTTTAAATTTCATACGATCGTATAGACCCTATACTATCGTATGACTTTTCTGTAAAATTCGTACGGACTTCTTTATCGGTGTATAATGTCAGGTGAAGTTATACTATGGGTTCCATACGATCGTATAGGCTATATACAATCGTATAATTGATGTGTGAATTATTGTTAAGGGTGTACTAATATCATAAAAGGTAGTGAATTTAAAACACTCTTTAATTTTTAGTGTATTAGAGCATTCTCATCCCACCTTCTATCTCCAAACTAAAAATTACACTAAAACTCACTTTATTTTCTCTTTTCATTTCAATTAAATAATACTTTTTATACCTTTTATCATTACCTTTTCTCTTTTCTTCACTCACAACCACTTCCAAAATATATTAAAAAATTATAGGGGATGAACAATAAATTTTCAAATATACAGAAAAATCACTACTTTTTCTAAAATATAAAAACTATTCACTTACAACATCCTGAATCACTCTCTAAATCATAAAAACACCTCTCACATAATATTAGGGGTCGGATGAGGATGCTCTTACATATTTCATCCTTTATATATACCCATTTCCATTCCATGTTACTTTCTTAATGTATCAACGATATGTGATGTTTTTAAACTAAGGGCAAGGACTTATTTACCATATTAAGGGCATACACTATAGTTAATAACGATTAAGGACAGTGACGGATTTAGGAATTTTTTTCAATGAGTACACTGTTTTAGATGCTTTGATTTTATACGGGCAGACATAAAAACTCGGATCGGTTCAACGGTTCAGTTCAGGTAAGGTTCATCACATAAAAAAAATGTATACAATAACAAAAAACAAGCATCGTCATTAGAAATAAAAAAAACACATGATATAAATTCCCTATGGTTTAACCAAATACCCTAATATTTCAAATCAAAATCAAAACCAAAATTATATTATAGTTGAATCACCCCAATTGAAGTTAATTTTGTTGATATTTTAGTAAACAGAATTATGTGAATTAAAATCATAATCATAAAATAAAAAAATTGATAGATGAAAAATGGAAGTGATAAAGAAAGGGATTGAGCTTTTTCTTTATGGCTTCAGGGAATTACAACGAAAGAAATGAAGTAAATAATATAAACGAGTTTTGGATTTGATGACCAATGTGACTTAATGGATAAGAAAAAAACGAAAACAAGGAAAAACAAATACACACCTAACGTGTCTCAAACGCAGGTTGTCTCAGTATTGCCTCCGGACTCTGGAGGGAGTAAAACTCTTAATCACTAGTCCACAATTCACTTTGTGAGTTCACTCGCCATTTACATGTGGGCTCACTCCAACATTTTATATAGACATTATACTAAAAAATCGAAACTCAGTGGGTTCCCGTAAACCCGCAACTTACATACTAGATCCGCCCCTGATTAAGGACTCAACCTGCAATTGTGTGTTGTTTTGTAATTTGCTAGTGAGTTCTAATCAATGATGTTTTGTACGGACTGATTTGGATATCGCTAAGAGATGTTGATTAGTAAACAATCATTGCTTATTTAAAAACTTAGGGTTTATGATACAATTTTGATCCTAAAGTTAACAGACACACACTTGGACCATCTAGATAGAGCAAAATAGAGCGGAAAAGGCCCAGACATAAAAGATCATAACTCCGAATGGAGTTATGGAGCCTATAAGCAGTGGATGGTAAGATCACGACGAGCCGAATCATGTGGCTAATGCCCATAGGCGGTTGGATCTGCTGTCGCACCCGAACTCCATCTTTTATTATGCACGACCCATTTATGCAACTTGTCCTAACTTTTATCATGACCAGCTTCAAAAGTCATGTGTACAAAAGGCTTACAATTAACAACAGAGAGAATCAAGTCAACAACATATGATGATATATTCGTTTATTTGAAAACATTGTTGTTTGTTATGATCTATCGCTTTCTCTTGATCCACGTGGATGGTGGCAACTCCATTGGAGTGGATTACGAGATCTAACATGACAAATAATTAACATTACAAATTGCATTTATGTTTCTTTTCATGACTACTAATCATATCGTCTTTAACATGACTAATAACAGTATTAAAAAATCTTAAAAATCATGCCTTTAAAGAAAGTATATCATTATATTGACTATCAGAAAATGATATATTCTATTAAGCCTAGGGTTTACGGGTTGAGCACGCAACTTATATACTATTAAAGATTGATGACATAAAACACAAATTTAGCTAAGCGTAAACTATCTCAGACCTAAATTAGAGCTTATTTATTATACATATATACAATAAGTTTAACTAGTCTTGCACTCTTACGAGTATAATAACTTATATGAATACAATATTGTTTATTTAATATAAGAAATAGTTACATAATAGATATCAAAAGATATCATATATACATGGTTATTATAAAAATCATTTGACTAATATATAGCATGTTGTGTGTATACAATTATAATTCAAAACATAATAATATATGCAATATAATGTAATTAAAAAATAACAAATGAGTCGATACTTAATTTCAAGGCTTACTCATGTGTTAAGCTCGAGCCTAGGAATGAATAATATTGTTTACGCCCTAAGATAATATGCAGTGTAGCGTCCACTAACACCGACTTACCCTTATAGCATATGTCTACAGTAGCCATCAACAGATAATGGTCACCCGTGACTATTTTAACTTTAATAAATTTTGGTTTATTTTTAAAATCCTTTTATTAGAAATAAAATTAGACTGATACTGTGAACATATATGGAAAGTGGCATGCAATTGAAGTGATGATGATACATCTATTCAGCCAAGCACGTTTTTTGGATTTTACTACTATTACTATTTAAGTGCACAATGCCATAAAATCTCATCATAGTACGGACAATCAACCAAGTGGATTCCTCAAGTGATTGCAACGAATAAAATATGAGATAACCATTGATTAGATTTCCTTATTATAAGTTGGGTCAAATCAATTGATTTAAATGTGGACAAAAAAAGAAAAAGAAAAAAAAAACATGAGATAAGGCATAACATCTTAATTACTGGTCCTAGGTAAATAATAATCGATGAAAGTTGCATTTGAAAAATAATAAGGTAAATAATAATCGGACTTTGTTGAGGTTAATCACTTGGGTCGTTATTAGGGTAAGCGGGCCGTTCTTTGTAGAGGTGCACACAAAACCCGAACCCGAAATCGAACCCGAATAAAATACCTGGAACAAGTTTTGTTATACCCGGATTTATAATACCCAAACCCGTACCCGACCCAACCAGCAAGGTACGGATAGGGCATGCATTTCAGTACTAAAACCCCTACCCGGAATCATGCCCGATTTATATCCTGTAATACACAAAAACCGGAACCGGTTCTATACCCGGAACCGGGTTTTTCCAATACCCGAAACCGGGTTTTTCAAATACCCGATCTATACCCGAAATTACCTGAAAAATATCTGAAAATACCCCTAAAATTGTAACCCCTTAAAAAAATTTAATCTATACCCGAAAATAAACCCGAAAAAAACCCAAAAATAGGATTTTCAATACCCGGAAATAAGGTATTCAAATACCCGGTTTTAGAATACCCGGTTCTATACACGACCCGAACCCGATGCATAGGGTATGGTTTTTAGAGACAATACCCGGACCCGAACCCTACCCGGGTATTACCAATACCCGATTTTTCAATACCCGGTCATACCCGAACCCGGTTCCATACTGAACCCGGGTATTTGAAAAACCCGATTTGTGCAACTCTAGTTCTTTGGCCAGTGGGGTTCAGGTTGATTGGTACCATCGAGTATATCACCACTGTTGCATCGGGTACGTAGGGGGTTCGGGTAGGTATTTTGGATATTGGAAGCCGACTTTGGGGGGGGGGGGGGTTGGAAATTAAAAAAATATAAATATTCTTGTGTCTCTAAATAAACCCATTTGTTTTACCACCAAACATAGTCTCATTTCTACTCTACAAACAATTTTCTTCTCTTGAATTTTGCACAACAAAGTGGATCTTAATGTATTTAGTCCATCCACGTCATTAGATGAGTTTGGTTTTGACAAGGGAGAAGCAAGTACTCTCCAACATTCCGTGAATATGCTTGCGCAAGTTGAATATGACACGACAGCATGACGAAAAAAATATGTACCAGGTGATCATCAACAAGCTCTAAACATTATATTGATTGTTACTTCGTCAATACCCCAAAAATATGTACCACGTGGTCGTTCTTCATACCTTCTAACGCTCTTGATTGTAGAAAAAATATTTGTAAAATACATAAAATTCTGTTGGGAAAAATAATTGTTGGCAAAATGATTATAGCCTATTGGGCCTTTGATCATAACATTACCAGGCTTTTGAGAAAACAATTATAATTGGGAAAATTTTCAAAATGGCCCATCTAGAAACTGAGATTCCAACTTTTTCCCTCCAAATTCAAGTTTTCAGTTTTGTCTCATAGTTATCTTGTCGCCAACGACGTGTTAGGGAATACCGACGACGTGTTACTAAACGAACCGGAGAACGACACGTGGCCGCCCATATAAAGGTTTAAAACGCAACGCATCGTCGACCCTTTGTTAGCACCGGAAACGCATCTTCAACCCTGCGTTAGCACCAGAAATGCATCTTAAACCTATGTTTTGTCAACAAGTCACCGCCCATGAGATCCGTAAGCCGTCGCCGGCGATGTGAACACGAGTGTCATACATGACATCAACGCCGGTTATCGAGGTTTGGAATCTCATTTTGAAGATGGGCCATTTCATCACATACGATTTGTTATACATGTTATTGTTCACGACGTCCGACCATGAGATCCGGTAAGCCGTCGCCGACGATATGAACACGAGTGTCATACATGACGTCAACGCCGGTTATCTAGGTTTGGAATCTCATTTTGAAGATGGGCCATTTCATCGCAGACGATTTGTTATACATGTTCTTGTTCACGACGTCAACGCCGAGCTGCCATACCTGACACTCGTGTTCACATCGCCGGCGACGGCTTACCGGATCTCATGGCTGATGACTTGTTGACAAAACATAGGGTTGAAGATGCATTTCTGGTGCTAACGCAGGGCTGAAGATGCGTTTCTGGTGCTAACGCAGGGTTGAAGATGCGTTTCCGGTGCTAACGTAGAGTCGACGATGCGTTACGTTTTAAACCTTTATACGGGCGGCCACGTGTCGTTCTCCGGTTCGTTTAGTAACACGTCGTCGGTATTCCCTAACACGTCGTCGACGACAAGATAACTATAGGACAAAACTGGAAGCTTGAATTTGGAGGGACAAAATTGGATCTTATTTTATAAATGAGTTATTTTGGAAATTTTCCCATTATAATTTCATCACAACCAATCATTTTACTTTTGAATTTAATTTTGGTGCAACTTCACAAAAATCTTCATGCTTGATTTACTAGACTAGAATCATTCTCAAATCTCAACGAGTCCTGATTGCAGCGGCCCAAAATCAATGATGACTTAGACAACTGGGAGTCTAGTCCGGCCCAATCTACTTTTGAGGCTAAAGCCTAATGCAAAGTTAACATCTTTTTACTGAAAATTTAATTAAACTGAAAAATAGTTTACATTAAGAGCATGTTTGAAATTGAGTTTCAAAAATACTTATTGGCTTATTTAAAAAGTTATTTTGAAAAGTCAGGATTTGGGACTTTTGAAAAACTGCTTTTTAATCATTTTAAAAAGCTAAAATAAGAAAGATTTTTGTGATTGCCAAACACATTTTAATTTATTGGCTTTTTAAAAATTCCGATAAGCCAATAAGCATTTTTCAAACTCCGTCCCAAACATAACATAAAACAGAAGACAAACAGGCAACAAGTTGTGTAGTGGTGGAAACAAGCCGAGCCCGAGCTCGACTAGGCTCGTTTAGCTTACACAGAGCTTGAACTCAGCTCGTTTCAAGATCTATATTCAAATCTCGAGCTCGGCTCATGAGTAGATTTTCAAGCTCTAACTTGACTCGGATCGTTTACTATATATCAATTACTTTTTATATAATTATAATTATTTTTATATATTTTTTTCTATTATAATTTTATGTATAAAATAATATATATTATTTAGTTATTTTTATTTATTTTTTCATAACATTATATACATTAATTAATAAATATTAAAGATATATTTTAAAAAATTATATAAATGGCAAGCTCATTTAGGCTCGCGAGCCGGCTCAAGCTCGAGCTCGTGTATTAAACGAGCTTATTTTAGGCTCAAGCTCGGGCTCGATTAAGCTCGGCTCAATCGAGCTTTTTAACGAGCCGATCTTGAGTAGCTCACGAGTAGCTCGGCTCATTTGTAACCTACGGTGCTATCCCATTTTGAATTACAAAACTCAATCTTTTAAAAGCGTCATTGACGAATCTTAGAGACTAGCATTACTATGCATGACCCGTTGAACGCAGCTAAATAACTTCACAGCTTCAGACGTGAGGAACAAAAAAATGTCAAAAGCAAAAGAAATAAATACATATTGGTTGTCAAGACACGCATTTTCATATTTAGTTATTTTTAATAAGGCAGTTTTTAAAACAACTTGACTAACTATGAAACCATTATTCCCTAAGCCTACTAGAGGGGATGTGAGGTTAAAAAATGTATACTGTGACGTTGCTACTCTTCTCTCTAAAAAAACACAATTTTTTTTCCTCTCTGTTCTCTCTTCCTTCCCTCTCACTACTATGGTAGACACTAGGTTTTATATAATATGTATTTATATTTTTTAATTTGTACACAATAAATTTAATATACCCACGCATATGATTTTCGTAATTCTTAACTTAGAGCATTTATCGAATATCTAGACGTCACCACCACTACCCCATTCTCTCTCGTCTCCTCCCTCCCCTCACAAACCCTTGCCCACTCACGAAATTCCAACGTGCGCGTAGTTATGATACGAGAAGACTTACGTTGAATGATTCTTAATTGTTAAGTTAATAATAAGGTAAAACAAATCAAATAATATTCCACGAACCACTTATTATTTCGAACCGTGTGATTTACGAGGTCACCACTTCGGACGAAATATTCAGCCGTTGACCAAGCCAAATACACGTGTTGACTAAAGTATGGAATAATGAAACTTTAAAAAGTGGTGTGTTCATCCCATGTAAAGCAATTAAGAACACTTTTGTTAAGTCTTTTTTTCCTTTAGCTTTCTTGTGAATAATAATAATAATAATAATAATAAAGCTGATGTTTTTAAAAATATTAATAAAATTGATGTTTTAGAAATTAAAAAAAATAAGTATTGGTGTTGTATATTGACAAAATAATAATATGGGATGGTTAATGTATTATGGACTCTTATCAATTATCATAGAAACTAAACGAAGTCATTAGGAGGTCGCAGTGACGGAACTAGGAATTTTTTCCAATGGGTTCACTGTTTTTAAATTTCTAATTTTATACGACCGATCATAAAAATTTTCGGGTCGATTCAACGGTTCGGGTCGGGGTAAGGTTCATTACATAATATAAATACGATAAAATTTAACAAAAAACAAACATCGTTATAGAAATAATAGCATACATAATAAAAATACGATTGTCTTTTTAAATTAAAAAAACTTATTTATAGTTGTTCTCTACGAGTTTTCATCTCTAAGGTTTCCTTTCCGAAGGATCCCATGGAAGATCATCCAATCTATTCTTGAGGGTTGTTTACTACTTGAAGAGGATGATGATTGAATGTTTGATGGTTCACTTGGGAAATATCTTTTAATATTCATAATGCCTACAAATCAAATTTAAACATCACTAAGTTTCTAATTCAGTTAACAAACTTCTACATAATCATTCTTTCTTATTGTAATTTCAATAATAAACAAAAATAATTGAAGCATAACATCAAAATATACCTTACCGTGAAGACTAAAGTGAAGGAGGATGAAGATGAGGGCTGAGGGCGTCGGCGGCGGAAAGAGAGGCGGCGCGCGTAGGTGATCCGGTGGACTGTCGGAGTTCCGAGTTCGAATGTTGGATGGTGAGCAGTTAGGGTTTGAGGCTGCTGTTGTGTGATGTTATGTTTTGTGTGTTGTGTGTTAACGATGTGAGTAAAGAGTAAACTGGATTAAAAAAAACCCTAA
This sequence comes from Bidens hawaiensis, assembly GCF_021521415.1. Classification (NCBI taxonomy): domain Eukaryota; kingdom Viridiplantae; phylum Streptophyta; class Magnoliopsida; order Asterales; family Asteraceae; genus Bidens; species Bidens hawaiensis. The sequence goes on along the minus strand of NW_027503937.1, from coordinate 5,182 downwards.
CTTAGGTAAACCTGATTAAAAAAAAACAAAAAATGACGCTGGAAGCCGGACTCGAACCCGGGTTGGCGGATTTGTAAGGTTGAGTGTTACCACCAAGCCAAAGTTCTATGTTGTATATGGATTCACTCTCAAAATACTTGTGGGTTCACTATCATAAATTATACTTATATTATATATAAATTTCGAAACTCAGCGGGTTCCCTGGGAGGTCGCACGTGTGTTTGAGGCAAGGAGCAACTTTTTCCACGTCATAATTATATACAAAGCTAATGATCAAATAACTTATATGAAAATCGCACGTATAAAATCACGCACACATGTAACTGCGCACATGCATAGTTACGCAACTTATATGATTATTACGAAATTTATGTTCATATTCACGCTATGAGCATAATCACGCATGTTATACGTACAATAAATTTGAGTTGCTAAAAAATCAGTTTTTCTTACAAAAAAAAACTATAGCAATAGTGTATTAAAATAAAGTAAAATAAAATGGTGAATTTAATGGTGAATTTTTTTGAAAAAAAAAATAATATCACGCAAATATAATATAGTTGGGATTAAAAAAAGAGTTTTTAAAAAATATACCCTAAATGCTATAAAAATATATTATTTCTAAAAGAGCATCCAAAGTGATTCCATCTTTCCGGCAAGAACTCGTGATTGCCATTTGCTACAACTCTGGCCCAGAGTAAAATCAGATAATGACATATAATTGGGAATGGTGGTCACAGACTCACAGCATGAATGTTATTTTTATTTTTATTTTTTATTTTCATATTTTACGTAGATCGTGTAAGGTACAGGTTAAGATTTAAGGTTGACATGTTGAACATGAGAACCCTAGCTTACTCGTATATTTATTCACGTCAAAAACCTTAATCTAAACATGTATCACTTAAAACGGTGACATGTTTGTGCTGCGGGTTAATCCTTTTAAATATTCATTTACAAATATGAGTATCAACTAATAAAAATTATTTCAACTAAACTTACTTGTAACCAGTGATATTTTAATTATTTGTTTCTCGTCTCACTCTCTCATTGGTGATTATCAAACCGGGTTTATATATTTAGGTCGAGATTAGGGAGACCAACAAGAAAGAATAAGAGAACATAGAACTGAGAACGGTTGTTAGAAGTAACAAATATAGTTGATGAAAGTTCCCCCGTCATCTATTATAAAATTTTTATAATGTAAATATTTTGTATTAGATACCAACACCAAATACAATTATATGCAATGGTCAAGTTATGCATTTGGTGTATATTTATACTAGCTTTTGAACCCGTTTATTACACAGGATTTATCAGACGATAAAAAATAAATAAGGTCCGTCATTTCAATTGTGATTCTCAAAATACTTATAAATTAATTTAATGTAGATTTAAAGGAAAAACAAACAGGTTAACGAAAATTACTAAAATAGCATGGTTTTGGAAACGTCGGGTGTGAATTTGCAAGAAATTTAAAAAATATGCTAAAGTCGCATAGTTGGTCAAACTTTAGGTATGAAAATGACACTGTGTTATAAAATCCACACTATGTTATAATCCGCTTGACAAAAGATTTTGACTCATGACCAATGGATAGCTAGAATGAATGAGATGAGAGATTAGAAATTAGGAGAAATGTAGGCTTGACACCTAAGTTTCAACATTTTTTTTATTAGTATTGTAAGATGTAAGATAAGATGTAAAATAAGGAATTAAAAAGTAATCAAGCACTAATAAATTAGTGATCCCATTGTTTAAGGAGTTAATGTTCATTTTTGTCCCTGTGGTTTGCTACTTTGGCCACTTCAATCCAAAGTTTGAAATTTTGTTAATTTAGTCCTTATAGTTTTAAACATTAGCCAATTACATCCCTCTGTCTAACGGCATCCAACTATGCCGTTAGTAGGGGTACTTTTGTCTTTCTCTTGTTTATTTTTAGTTAATGGTCATTTTCGTCCCTGTGGTTTGATGTTTTTGCTACTTCAGTCCAAAGTTTGAAATTTTTTCAATTTTATGTTTAATTTAATTCAAATTTTTTTTCCTACTTCAGTCCATGATGGAATTCATTGGTAAAGTGGTTAGGATAATTCCCTAAAACAGAACTATACCGAAAAATTAAAACCGTTTCTTTGATAAATTCATAATAGTTAGGGTTTAGAGATTAACATATCGTAGTAAACATCTGGGTCGAAATCAACATCAAGAGGTCGAATATCTCGCATTTCCATCTTTGCTCAAGAAATCGATGCACTAAATCACATGTGTGTTCTTCAAATCATGGCATTGTTCTTGAATTTGTCAAATTCAACCCTAGAGTTGTTGATTTGAAGAACACACATGCGATCTAGTGTATCGATTTCTTGAGAGAACATGGAAATGCGGGATATCCGACCTCCTGATGTTGATTTTGACCAAGATGCTTGCTAGAATATGTTAATCTCTAAACCCTGACTATTATTGCATTAACCAAAGAAACAATTTTAGTTTTATCGGTATAGTACAGTTTCAGTGAATTACCTTGACCACTTTACCAATGAATTCCATCATGGGGGAGAGTTTAGGAAATGTCTAGAAACTACATACGAGGGGGGGTATGATTATTGTTGTCGACAAAGTAAATGTAGACATGTTTTGGTCGATGCTCGATGGTTTTGGGCTTGGATTATGCTCTTAGGGGTTATTGACAAAAAAAAATAATTAAAAAAAAGTTGAGTTAAATTAAACATAAAATTGAAAAAAATTCAAACTTTGGACTGAAGTAACAAAAGCATCAAACCACGGGGACGAAAATGACCATTAATTAAAAATAAACAGGATAAAGACAAAAAAATACCCCTTAAACTAACGACATAGTTGAATGCTGTTAGACGGAGGGACGTAATTGGCTAATGTTTAAAACTATAAGGATTAAATTGACAAAATTTCAAACTTTGGACTAAAGTGGCGAAAGTAGCAAACCACAGAGACGAAAATGGACATTAACTCTTGTTTAAGACTTCAAGAGTTGTAAATAAACTCAGTACTGATATACTAGTTGCCCTGCCTAATTATATTAGGTCTCCATGTTATTTAGAAACATAGATTATTCTTCAATAAAATAATAATAAAGTTTTAGGATTGTATCAACCAGATCATCATCATCATCATCATCGTACTCAGTATATCCCACCAATAGCAATGCTATGGTAGGGTCTGAGGAGGGTAAGATGTAGACAACCTTACCTCTATCCCATAGGGATAGAGAGGCTGCTTCCGGTGAGACCCCCGGCTCGATAGTAGTTTTGCATCAAGCCTTGGACATAAGGCACATAGCACTCAATCATCGGGACACCGGCTGATCGATGCATGTGCCCTTGTCTTTCGGCTATCAACGCCACCACATGATGCCTGATTAACCTTCCGCCACTTTTAACGTTATTTTCACGAGATTAGTAAAATAACGTCAAAATTAGTATCAACCAGATCACTGGATTAATAATTTGTTCCAATCATGTTAATAAAATTCAATCTAATGTTTTAACCCTAGATATTTGACTTGAATAGTAGATTATCCAATATTTTATTTACAAGTTAAAAAACAAAAAGAAGAACCAAAATTCCAGCCCCGTGACTATCACCTAACTTCATGTTCGTCATACTAGGTACACAACCAGATCCCACGAGGGTTTTAAAATCCTAGAACACAAACTTTTTCGTCTTTCAAATCGTAGTCCCATACCCCTTTGTTTTTCTGATTTGTGCTTCACACCAACGATGATGGTTGTTGTAGTCTTGTTGAAGGCGAGGCTCCAGCGAAGGTGGTTTTTAGCCGAAAAATCAATTTGCAGTTGTGTGTGGAGGTTGAGGAACATGGCAGTGTTGCTGATTTTGGCCGTTGGTGGTGGTTATAGACTTCGTGGTGTTGGGTGGTTGAGTTAGCTAACGGTGGTGGTGGGTTGAAGATCTGGGGGAAACTGGAACACGAAGTTGACGGCATATTTTACTGTGATATAAACAAATTATCAAACCATGATCTGATTGGAACAATTTTAAAACTTGATTAGTATTTTACAGAGTAATCTCATAATACAAAAAATAATCTAAGCCAATTAAAATCAATTTATTTAAAATATAGGGTTTTAAATACTTAAAAATCTTTGCTTTATCAATTTTACCTTTGACACATTCCTAACCTAAAAGGACATGTAGTGGTGACACAACTCCGACTTAAAGGCAAGTCCTGGCTCCAACACTTTTAAGTGACAACCTTTTGAAATATTTTCGATTATTTATGATTATGTATTCATTAAACTCTAATCCTTTTATTTAAAAGGCAAAAAAGTAAGAACAAAAAAAGCCTAACAAAATATGTAAACAATCATTGAAAATTTGTACTAAAGGCATGAATAATATAAAGGTTTGACATTTAGAAGTTAGAACGGGCAATGTTATCGTTTGAAATTGTATGTGTTTATTGAACAACTAGTTTGAGGCCTGTGTATTACACGGGTAACTGATGAAAATTTTAAATTTAACCATTAAGTGAAATGCAGTCAATAAAATGGTTATATATTGTTAATACAATTACAATTTACATTAAAATTACAGAAATTACATAATTAAGATTACACAAATATGTTACAAATAAGTAAAACCTTCTTTGTACACTACATTTGTGATTGTATTGGTCGGTATACATTGTTTATCAAAATCAAAATCAAAATCTTTAGTTCATATCTGCTTGTAACTCTTGATAAGGTAACATATATGTCTGCTTATAACTATTCTGTGTGACAAATAAGGTTCTTCAAGTACATACGAACCCTAGATAAATGATAATGTATCCATGAAACTAACAAAAAAATATATATATTCATGCATATAAAAATATCATACCTTTTAATCAATTAATATGATGTCATTTGAGATCATCTGCTCATGTTTATAAAAAAAAACTGATTATCCTAAAAACCATACTACCTGAACGTTGTTGATAAATTTGTTGGCATTAATATTCTGTGTATTACAAATTTTTAATTGATTTTAGTTTACATTTGATCAAGCAACATATAAAACCGAAAAATTATAATAAAATGATTTGTTTCATTTCATATTAAATGTAATTGCCAGAAAAATCACAAAAACATACTAACGTTAAAGCCATGTTCAAATAACAGCGAGTTAGCAGAATATTAGGATA
>NW_027503936.1:0-23654 GCF_021521415.1 Bidens hawaiensis | reverse complement strand
CGACGAACTTTAAAAAACGAGCTCGAAGTCAGCTCGTTTACTTGTTATTAATTAATTCATATATGTTTTAGTTTATTTTTACATATTGTGATGGTATTACTAATTTACTATTACAAACCATTCTCGTAAACGAGCCGAGCCTGAGCTTGACAAGGCTCGAGATTGGTTCGTTTTGACATACGAGAGTTCAAGCTCGTTTCGAGTTCTTTTTCTTAAGTTTAAGCTCGGATCGTGAGTTGCTTTTTGAAGCTCGGCTTGTTTATTAATTATTATTATTATTATTATTATTATTACTACTACGTTTTTATTTACTTTTACATATTTTGAAAAAAAAAATTAAACGAGCCTAAGCTCGAATGGGCAGTGATAAAAGTCCAAAAGATGAAAAACTTAAAAATACACAAGGCACACGCTTGATAACCAAACGAGTTTTATTTGAAGTTCAGCTCGTTTGAGCTATATATCGATTCGAGATCGAGTAGCTCGCGAGCGGCTCGGCTCGTTTGTACCTCTAATACTGAATTATCCCTTTTTTCTGATTTATTGTAAAAATATAATTAAATAAAATCTTTAAAGAATCATCATTTACTAATCATCATCATCATCGTACTCAGTATATCCCACCAATAGCAAAGCTATGGTAGGGTCTGAGGAGGGTAAGATGTAGACAGCCTTACCTCCACCCCATAGGGATAGAGAGGCTGCTTCCGGTGAGACCCCCGGCTCGATAGTAGTTTTGCATCAAGCCGTGGACATAAAGCACATAGCACTCAATCATCGGGATACCGGCTGATTGGTGCATGTACCCTCGCATCATTTACTGATATTATATGATATTATGTGATTTCATAGTGAGCTTGATAAAGGGTGGTGTGGTAGAAAAGGAGCCTGCAACCCTAAATACTACTATGGCTGATCACCTTGGTAACAGTCAGGTATATATCTATATTTATAATGCTATAAAAAGTTTTTTTTTTTTTTTTTAAAGTTAAGGTTGTTCATAAAACATTTTTATAAACTGAATTTATTTCATTATTTTGCCCGTGTAATATGAATTATATCGTTTTTATTATCCAACCCGGTAAGTAATCAACTGATAAACTAACAAACACAATGATTCAATCATGTTTAACGAAACTTGAGTGTTTTATGTTGATGACTTGATCTTGCATCTTATTTGTTAAAGGATGCTGGACTCCATGCAAGAAATATAAGCACTGTGTCAACTGTGGACAGTGGTGAGTACACCGAATCTTGATTTGTAATCAAATAAATTAATAAATACGACATGCTAATAAATTTTTCGTGTTTTGTATCCGTTTATGAAGATATGATTGATGAAGGTGGGAACCCGATATGGAAAAACCGTGTTGAAAGTTGGAAAGATAAGAAGAACAAGAAGAAAAAAGGCGGTGGTAAGGTTGCCAAAGAAGTTCAAGTTCCCATAGATCAACATATCGAAGAAAAGCAGCAGTAAGTATATGACAATTAGTTGAAAAATAATTAAAAGATGTAACTTTTAATAAAAAATACTGAGAAATGAATAACTGTTTTTGCAGGTCTGCAGATCCAAATGGAGTGCAGCCACTTTCACAAATAATCCCAATTCCAAAGAGCCAAATCACACCCTACAGAATTGTCATTATCGTTCGGTTAATCATTTTGGGACTCTTTTTTCATTACCGAATCACGAATCCAGTTGAAAGCTCTTACGGTTTATGGTTAACTTCTGTTATTTGTGAAATCTGGTTTGCTATTTCTTGGGTACTAGATCAGTTTCCAAAATGGTATCCTATTAACAGAATCACATTCACAGATGAGTTATCTGCAAGGTAATAAATAGTATATTAGTATTTACGGAGTAATATTTAATAGTATGACATTCAAATAATATCCAGTTACTTACTTTCTTTAAACACCATAGGTTTGAAAGAAAGGGTGAGCCTTCAGAACTTGCACCAGTTGACTTCTTTGTGAGTACAGTTGACCCGTTAAAAGAACCACCTCTAATTACCGCGAACACTGTACTTTCAATCCTGGCTGTTGATTATCCGGTTGAAAAAGTTTCATGTTACGTTTCGGATGATGGTGCTGCAATGCTTACATTTGAATCGTTAGTTGAAACAGCCGAGTTCGCAAGAAAGTGGGTCCCGTTTTGTAAAAAGTTCGCGATCGAACCGCGCGCTCCAGAATTTTACTTCTCGCAGAAGATAGACTACTTAAAGGATAAAGTGCAGCCGTCGTTTGTTAAGGAACGTCGAGCAATGAAAGTAAGCTTCGAAACAAGTTATAAAACACCAAGACTTAATATTGTTTGGCATAAAAATATTAACTTTTTATAATTTCAGAGAGACTATGAAGAATATAAAGTGCGGGTCAATGCGTTAGTAGCAAAAGCTCAAAAAACGCCCGAAGAAGGATGGACTATGCAAGATGGAACACCGTGGCCCGGTAACAACCCGAGGGACCACCCTGGTATGATCCAGGTGTTTCTAGGACACAGTGGGGCCCACGACATTGAAGGAAACGAGCTTCCTCGGTTAGTTTATGTGTCTAGAGAAAAGAGGCCCGGATATCAGCACCATAAGAAAGCCGGTGCAGAAAATGCTTTAGTGAGAGTGTCTGCGGTTCTGACAAACGCGCCATATATTCTTAATCTGGATTGTGATCACTATGTGAATAATAGTAAGGCAGTTAGAGAGGGGATGTGTTTCATGATGGACCCACAAGTCGGTCGTGACGTGTGTTATATTCAGTTCCCGCAAAGGTTTGATGGTATTGACAGGAGTGACAGATATGCTAACCGGAACACTGTATTCTTTGATGTAAGTTTTATATTTCACTACATGTTTATTATTGTTCAAAATATAAAAACTCTGGCTTTTGTTGGTTTTAGGTTAACATGAAAGGATTAGACGGGATTCAAGGACCGGTTTATGTAGGAACGGGTTGTATGTTTTATAGACAAGCTTTATACGGTTACGGGCCTCAGTCGTTACCTACATTACCAACCCCGTCTTCGTCTTCTTGTTGTTGTGGGCCCAAGAAGCCCAAGAAAGATCTTGAAGAGTTTAAACGTGACGCCAGACGGGATGATCTAAATGCTGCTATTTTTAACCTTAAAGAGATTGAAAGTAAGTGTTTTACTAGACTGTTTTTTAGTTATAAAATGAAACCGCATTTACATATTTTGTATGTTTTCAGGTTATGACGATTATGAACGTTCGTTGCTTATATCACAAATGAGCTTTGAGAAAACATTTGGAATGTCGTCTGTGTTTATCGAGTCTACGTTAATGGAAAACGGAGGATTAGCCGAGTCAGCAAACCCTGCAACTATGATCAATGAAGCAATTCATGTCATTAGTTGTGGATATGAAGAGAAAACCGCATGGGGTAAAGAGGTAATATATAATATATATAACTCTTATGATCTGATCAACTTTTTATGTTATTAATCACTTCTTGATTGAAATTTGTTTGCAATGTATACCAGATTGGGTGGATATATGGATCGGTTACTGAGGATATCTTAACGGGATTCAAGATGCATTGCAGAGGATGGAGATCGATATACTGCATGCCAGTAAGACCAGCATTCAAAGGTTCGGCTCCTATCAATCTATCAGATCGGCTGCACCAGGTTCTGCGGTGGGCCCTTGGATCGGTTGAGATCTTTTTGAGTCGGCATTGCCCGTTATGGTATGGATGGGGTGGCGGTCGCCTTAAGTTACTTCAAAGACTCGCGTATATTAACACCATTGTTTACCCATTCACATCTCTCCCTCTTGTTGCATACTGCACACTGCCTGCTATTTGTCTTTTAACCGGAAAATTCATCATCCCCACGGTAATTATTATTATTATTATTATTATTATTATTATTACTGTTGTTGTTATTGCAACTAACAAATGACAATTATTATTATTATTATTATTATTATTATTATTATTATTATTATTATTATTATTCTGAAAGTAAATGATATGTTTTTGCTTTAATGCAGCTTTCCAACTTAGCAGCAGTTTGGTTTCTGGGGCTATTTTTGTCAATTATTACAACAAGTGTTCTTGAAATCCGATGGAGCGGTGTCAGTATCGAAGAGCTCTGGAGAAACGAGCAGTTTTGGGTGATCGGTGGTGTGTCTGCTCATCTGTTTGCGGTTTTCCAAGGATTCCTGAAAATGTTAGCTGGTGTCGACACCAATTTCACAGTTACAGCCAAGGCAGCGGATGATGCAGAGTTTGGGGAGCTTTATATGATCAAATGGACCACGGTTTTGATCCCACCGACCACCCTTCTGGTGCTGAACTTAGTAGGCGTCGTGGCAGGGTTTTCGGATGCGCTAAACAAAGGGTACGAGGCTTGGGGTCCGCTGTTTGGGAAGGTGTTTTTTGCATTTTGGGTGATTCTTCATTTGTACCCGTTTTTGAAAGGTTTGATGGGACGACAGAACCGGACTCCTACTATCGTTGTATTGTGGTCAGTGTTGTTGGCGTCTGTGTTCTCGCTTGTGTGGGTGAAGATTGATCCGTTCGTTAGTAAAGGCGATTCGAGTCTTACGCAAGGATGCATTGCAATTGATTGTTGAGTGCAAACTGTAATTTTTGAAATGTTTGTTTCTGTTAATGTATGTGTTTTTTGTAAGTTGATTATATAAATGGATTTCAGCATAATTGGTGCTTAAAGTGATGGATCAAACTTTGTATTGATTGTATATTTGTATTAGATGGTTAATGTTTTTTCCTTAAGCTAGATAAACCAGTAACTAACTACTAAAGATCATATAATGAAGAAAGTGTTTTATCAAGGAAAAATATGATGGTAGAACATTATAAAATCAAGAAATTAAATAAAAAGAAAAAACAAGAAAGTTAGGTTTATATTTTATATAGAGCTGTCAAAACGAACCGAACTCGACAACACCTTGTTCGTGTTCATCCATTAAATTTTTGTCGGACAAATGGACGGTTCATAAACACTCTACCGTAGGGATGAGCATTTTGTCCTAAATACCCGTACTCGTACTTGTACCGTAACCGTAACCGTACACGTACCTATACCCGTACTGATTTAGCCTATTCGGTACAGGTATTGGTACTCATTTTTGTTGAAGTACGATACAAGTACATTTTTATTTAGGGCCTTAATTAAAAATGAGTATGTTGTTGGTTTAATTGAGATTCTTTATATTTAATATATAAAATAAATTTTCCAACAATGATATTATTGAACAAGTACTAAAAGTTTCTTCAAAATTAAATAATATAACAAGGCCCGGCTCCAAGAAAGCAAAAAAAATTTTGGGCCGAAGGCGAAAATTTTTAGGGCCTTAATTAAAAATGAGTATGTTGTTGGTTTAAACAATTAAATTTTTATATAGGTTAACTTAGTTATAATTTGGGTTGTGCAAAATTTTTTTGTATAAAAATATGATTAAACATGTCTCAAATGAGACTTGAACACATGACCTTTTGGTTCAGAGTAATACCCATTTGCCACTAGACCAAGCTTGTGGTCATGTAATTAAGTTTAAACATTAGATATACATATTATTTTTAATAAAAAAAAATTTTTTGGGCCTAACGAGGTGTCGGGCCTGTGGCCGTCGACCACCCCGCCACCCCTATGGGCCGGCCTTGAATATAACATTCAAGACTCGAACCAGCAAACAAATCACTTAAAGTCGGTGACTGAATTAGGGTTATTCAATAGTATCTTATCATAAAATCGACGGCCAATTTGGTACCTGTACTAATTTGGTACCCATCACGTACCTATGTAAGTACCGATACCCAGACTAATTCAGGTTGTTTGTTACTCATACCGGTACCGGTTTCAAGATCGTCGAAGATTTGGAAATAAAAAGGCGAAGTGGTACAAAAACGGGTACTGTATCGAGATACTCGTACCCGTACCTGTACCATACCGAAAAATTTGGTACGAGTATTGGTATGTGTTTTTATTGATTTTTGGTACCAGTACAATCGGGTATAGGTACGGGTACGGATACATGTATTGTCCCACGCTCATCCCTACTCTACCGTATGAAAATTCGTGTCCGTGTTTGTTCATTAAGGGATTGAGCTTGTTCATGTTCGTTCGTGTCAGTTCGTTAATATTGTAAACGAACACAAATGAACACTATTAGACCTAATGTCAACGGACAAACTCAATTCCTTAATGAACGGACACGGACATGAGTGTTCGTGAACCGTCGTTTTTCCGACAAAAGTTTAATGGACGAACATGGACAAGATCTCGTCCGGTTCAGTTCGGTAGTCGACGGCCACAGGCCCGACACCACGATAGGCCCGGAAACTTTTTTTTTCAAAAAAAAAAATTATATGTATTTTTATCACCAAACATGTGTATAATCAATGTTTCAACACAATTATATAACCACTAGTTTGGTCTAATAGTAATGGGGTATGACATCTAACCAAAAGGTTGAGTGGGTTGTAGTCTTATTTGAGACAATTTTAAGCTTATTTTTATACAAAAGTTTTTACACAACTTAAATCATAATCAAATAAGCCCATTTATAATTAAATTGTTTAAACCCAACAAAATGCTTCTTTTACTTAAGGCCCAAAAAAAATCTGTCTTTGGCCCAAAATTTTTTTCGTCTTTTCGGAGCCGGCCCTGACCATAAACTTATAGCTTATACTACCAATGAGGTGTGAGGTATATGCCAAGAAACATTAACCATCTTCTGACGTGAGCTCTGTTGCCGCCATAGAAATAAATCATGGAGGAAGAAGCTGCCGAAGATCGTATCAGCTGCTTACCCGATTGCTTACTTGTACGAGTCCTCTCTCATTTACCCGACACAAAACACGCCATTAGAACAAGCACACTCTCCAAACGTTGGAAACATGTCTGGCACTCGGTTCCTAATCTCAGATTCCTAAATCCTCGTATGCACCCTCTAAACCCCGTTTTCGTTTCTTTCGTAGACAAAACCTTAACTCAACGCCCCCAGTTCAAGCTCAACAAGTTCACACTCTATACCACCTACGTTGCTGGTATTCAATCTCATATCAATATCTGGATTCGTTATGCTTTAACTTGTAACGTCGAAGACCTTAGTTTGTCGTTATGGAGTCTCGAACGTAGAACCAAGTTCCCACTTGACGACTTGTTTTTCATCAGTTCATGTTTTACAAATCTCACATTGCAAGGCTTTGCGTTTAACCCCGCAGGGGCGATTAGTTGGAAAAGCCTTAGGTGTTTACGTCTTTCGTGTGTGAAGTTTGATCATGATTTGGTTGAGAATATATTGTCCGGGACTCCTGTATTGGAAACTTTGGTGTTGCACAGTTGCAACTTGCATGGAAGCAAGCGGATTGATATTACGTCGAAGAGTGTTAAGAAGCTTGTGTTTGCTAGATGCATGGCCTCCGGTGATGTTATTGAAATCAATGCTCCGAATATTTTGTCACTAACTATTAAAGGCGAGTTCTGGTTACGGAACCTTTTGTTGCTGGACGTGTCTTCTTTAGTTGAAGCTGGGTTAGATTATTCCTCGCACGAGGTTCATGATGATACAACCTTGCAAGAAGAGACGCTTAAAGGATTAAGCCTCCACCTTCCCCACGCTAAAGAGATCAAAATTGGGAGGAAATGTTTTAAGGTAAAATTATTTTTCTAACAATATTTGGTGTCTTTGTATGAATATAATGTTGAAAGTTGTTATGTTTTTGAGTTTTTCGTTTGTAGGTTCTAAGTCGTTTGAAAGCTAAGGGCTTCATCTATCCATCAAACTTGAAGGTCATCGGTGATGAGGTTAGTTGATTAATGGCACTTTTAATTCATGTTTGATTAACCACACAAAAAGGCTAACCGTTGACAAATTGTAAAACCGGACCAAATCAATCGAAATTGAAAAAATCAATCAAAACGAAGCTAAAAGAATTCAAACTGAACAAAAACAAAACTGAAAAACGGACAAAAACGAGTCCGGAATCGAACAAAAAGAAACAAAAGAAACAAAAACCCAATCCTTCACGGGTGAAAACTCGTGTTGGCTTGAAACCTGAACCGAACCCGTTCCAATCTGAAATCCGTTTCGTGCCGAAACCTGTCTTGTACGAAAATCCGTTCCGATCCGAAATCTGTCACATTTCCTTAGGACGCTAACCGCATCGACCCATTTCTTTGAACTTGTCGACCCATTTTGACCCGAAAATAAAAGGATGGAATTTCAAATAACTCATTTTAACCCATTTAGTATAAACCTTTTACCCAAACCAACTCATTTAATTTTTAAAACAACTCTAATTGACCCATTTGAAAGGGTTTGGGTCAAGATTGTCACCCCTACTTTTGGTCCACCCCATATATTCATGTATTTGCCTCTGGAATCTGGATTATTATAAAAGTTGCAACTAAATCATTTGATTGTTTAATGGGAAAAGTTTGACCCGGTTAGGATTTGGATTGTCATGATTAGGGAAAAAAGATACATTTTGGTATGCAAAGAACAAATTACCGAACATTAAAGGTTATATTTTTACCAGTTTACTAACGAATGGGTCAATTGGGTGGTTCTAGTGAGGCAAGAAAGCTAGACATGTCATCCGACACCATTCGAGATTTGAACATGTAATATGTGATTCGAATTCTTTGGTATATGATATGTTTTTCTTCTTGTACAATATATGTAGCTAAATTGTATTTGATATATTCATTGATTACGCGTGAAACATTGAATTGTGTGGTGCTTTCAGTTACAAGAGCAAGTTGATGCTACTACTAGTGGTGGCGCGGAGGATGGTGAATCTGATCATGCTTCATAACCTTGATTAATATTAATCTTAGGTTTGAACCTACAGTTATGGATGTGTATGGACTTATGGTTAACATACTGTTGTGTTTTGTGGCTACACCATGCCTGCATATTTTTCATTTTCTTGCATAATCAGTTATTTTAGAAGTTGAATTATGAATTACTCAAACATGAAAATTAAGGTTTTAGCATGATAATATGGTTATTTTTATAAATCAGCGTGTGTTCGTAAATCAGTTAGATATCTTTTTAAATCAGCTAAAGTTTACGCATGATAATTAGATTGTTTATAATCAGACGGTTTACTTAAATTTTTTAGGGAGATTATCAGATTGTTTACTTGTTAGATGATAAAACAAAGAAATGAATGCTTAATGTATGGATGCATCAATTTTGTCATGATATGTTGAAATTTATCATGACAGGGTGTAATGTTTAAGCATGTTTTGATGCATGCTATCTTGAAAGTCAAAATTAAAAGTCAAAGTCATTAGTTTAGATTATTTTGTATATAGTCAAAGTCCGTACGTTGAAATTGATCATGATATGAAGTTAAATTGGTTTGTATATAGTCAAATTGTATAGGGCCTGAACATGATATGAAGTCAAACTAATACTGTATGAAGTTAACTTGATCATGATATGAAGTCAAATACTCAAATTGTATATAATCAAATTTATAGTCAAGTTTAAAAGTCAAACTGATCAGGTCGAGTCTGTATATAGTCAAACTGATCGGGTCATAAATTGAAGTCAAATTTCGAGCTTCCTTTTCTTAAATGTGGAGGGAAAGTCAAAAATTGCAAACTCATGGATGCAAGGGGGGTATAAGGGGTGCCGGGGTATTATCGTTTTTCAGAATTTTGTTAAGTAATGTCTTACGTACTGGGTTGGGTTCTAATGGGAAGTTTGATTTTTCTAAAAATGCTAGAAAGGAAGACATTTTAGTTAAATACTTTCATCTTAAAAACCCATTTATCTTCACTCACCTTCTACGACCACCATCATCCACCGCCACCGCTCCACCTCCCACGTTCCCACTGCCACCACAACCACCACCCACCTCACCAGAAAACTCATGGGAAAAGTGGTCGAAAAAAGTCACCAGAAACAGGGGCGGACCCACATAGTTCTCATCGGGGTCCCGGGACACCAATGTTTTTTAAAAATTACTTAGATACGATATATTAAATTTTGTAAGGACCCCATAAAAATTAATACTTAGAACCCATACTATTAAGGTTGAACTAGTCTAGTGGAAAGTCCCTTGTTTTTTCTTTGAGAGGTTGCAGGTTCAAGCCTCACCATACCCAGTTTTTGTTGTTTTTTTAATATTCTAGTCAATATTAGTTATTTAGTTAGGGTATTTGTGTTTTTTCTTTAGTTTATCCCATATAACCATTATCACTTTAATTTATCCCATATAACCATTATCACCATGCAACATATATAATGACAACATGAGTTTTACATATACTTAAATTATTTATCTTGTGTATGTATATTATAATTAATCATTTATTTGTGTAAGAGTTAGTTTTTCATGTCCTGGTTATTCATGTAAGACCATATATATATAGCTTACGCTTATGTTTTTCGGGTATGAATAAAAATGAATTAAAAGTGTATGTTCTATCTAGTTTCTAATATATATTCTTTCTACTTACTCGTTTCCAATGACACCATATTTTCGTGTTTTATTATGTTCCTCGTCTCGACCCGACCCGAATAACGACCGACCCAAAAATTTTGTAAACCGGAAAAATTGGGACCCCATTGGCAAAAAATCCTGGGTCCGCCACTGACCAGAAAGCTAACAGGAACTTGCTCGAAAAGTCACCGAAAACTCGTCCGACAAAGTCACTGAAAACTCACCTAAAAGTAGTCGGAAAACCAGCCGGAAAAAGTCGCCAAAAAAAAAAAAACATAATGGAAACACTATGAAAACACAATGGAAAAGAAACACAAGGCAAATAAAACAATTTAGTAAAACACATTTTGTAAAAACCCATTAATTTTCATATAGCAATATGAAACTCTTATTAATGTTAAAAAAACGAGCGTTATTACGGTGTTTTTAATTAAAAAAATACCGTATAAAAGAGCTATGGACGTTTTAAAATGACGGGAGAATTGACACGAGTTTTGCATGTGGAAAAGGAAAGTCAACAAATGTGTTATACATTTTATGCCCTTACTCTTATTTTTACGCTTGATTTCCTCTTTAAACTTACGCCATGCTTGTTTTGCGCGCATATGATGTATATATGTGTGAACTCTCGGATGGGCAAAAGTAAAATTGCACTAATTTTTTGACGTTATTTTATTAATCTCGGGAAAATAACGTTAAAAGTGGCGGAAGGTTAATCAGGCATCATGTGGTGGCGTTGATAGCCGAAAGACAAGGGTACATGCACCAATCAACCGGTGTCCCGATGATTGAGTGCTATGTGCCTTATGTCCAAGGCTTGATGCATAACTATTGTCGAGCCGGGGGTCTCACCGGAAGCAGCCTCTTTATTCCTACGGGTAGAGGTAAGGCTGTCTACATCTTACCCTCCTCAGACCCTACCATAGTTTTGCTATTGATGGGATATACTGAGTACGATGATGATGATGATGATTTCCTCTTTAAACTCATCTCAACAATTCAAGCGTAAAATCAATAGACTATATTACTTCTTATTCTTCCTAGGATTATTCACGAGCCGAGCCGAACCGAGCGAAGGCTTGCTCGTTGCTTGGCTCGTTTACAATCGAACCGAACTGAACGGCTTAAATTCGAACCGAGCGAAAACCGAAACGAGCCAAAATCGAATCGAGCATTTTTCGATCGAACATCGAGCGATTTCGAACATTATTTATTATGTTTTTCACTTTAAAATTTTCAATAAATAACAAATTTGAATGTTGTAAATAATATATTTTATAAATAAATTAGTAGTTTTAAACAAACGTGTAATAGATTGAAAATTTTTATTAAAAATAAGTTTGATATAATGATCATGTAAACAAACTTATAGTATACTAAAACCATGAAGTGAACAAATAAAACTATAAAATTGACGGAATAGAAAAAGTTTTAAGGGGTTAAAAAATTGTAAGCCTATATTTATGTATTTTGTCTATATATTTATATATTTGTTCATATAAAATTATATCTAAAATAAATTAAAAATATTCGAGCAGAACCGAACCGAGTAGACCTTTGCTCGTTGCTTGACTCGTTTACAAACCGAACCGAGCAGAGCGGCTCGTTTGCAATCGAGCGAAAAAACGAGTGAGCATTTTCGTACAATTTTTGAGCGAGCGTCGAACGGTTTGAATGACCCTAGTCCTTCCTACATAAATTATACTTTCTATTATAACTTGACAGGAAAAACTATAGGTTGAGACTCAAGAGGTTAAGGGTCAGGCTTTCAAAATACTATAGTTGTTGCAAGTTGATTCCGCTCTTACCAAAATTTTACTTTACTCATTATAAAAATTCACTTTGGCATATTGATGCACAAAAAATTCAAACCTAGAATCAGACCTGAAAAAAATTCCAGAACCGGTTTTTTATACCCAGGTTTTTAATACCTGAATCCACACCCGACCATGTTCGTAGGGTATGAATAAGGTATGCATTTCAGTACCAAAACATGTACCCGGGCCCAATTTATACGTAGTAATACCTGAAAACCAGAACATGTTCCATACCCAAAACCGGGCCTTCCCATACCCGAAACCGGGTTTTAAAAATACCTGATCTATACCCGAAAATACTTGAAAAATATCCCAAAAAAGTTTAGCTTCTTAAATAACCCAATCTATACCTGAAAAAAAAACCGAAAATAGGGTATTCAAATACCCGCCTCTATACCCGACCCGAACCCAGTGCATAGAGAATGGTTTTTAGAGACAATACCCGAACCGAACCCAACCCAACCCTGGTATGTGCAATACCTGATTTCCAATACCTAGTCATACCCGAACCCGGTTCCATACCTAAAAGACCGAAACCGATTCCATATCTAAAAGGCCGAAACCGGGTATTAGAAAAACCTGATATGTGCACCTCTACTTTGGCGGGACCAATTACTTTTAAGCCAAAATTTGTTCAAAGTTTGTTTTTCCTAGGAGCTGTGTTGCCGCCATAGAAATATTAATTGGGGCAAAATCATGGAGGAAGAAACTGACGAAGATCGAATCAGTAGGTTACCAGATTGCTTAATTGTTGAAGTACTTTCTCGTCTATACGAAACAAAACACGTCATTAGAACAAGTGCACTCTCCAAACGTTGGAAACATGTTTGGCATTCGGTTCCCAATCTCAGCTTCTTTCATTCAAAGGAAACATATGAACAGCCTCTGAGTTCCGATTTCTTTTCTTTCGTTGACAAAACCCTAGCTCAACGCCCCCAATTCAAGCTCAACAGATTCATATTGTGTACCGGCTACGTTGCCCGTCATGTATCTCAGATCAATAACTGGATTCGTTATGCTGTGAATTGCAACGTTGAAAAGCTTGCTTTGTTGTTGCCGTCGTCGCATGGGGAGCGTGCAACTAACTTTCCCCTATATGACTTATTTTCCATGAATTCATGTGTCACGGTTCTGAGTTTGTTCGGCTGTATGTTTAATCCGACCGTGGTGATTAGTTGGAAAAACCTTAGGAGGTTACATGTTATATGTGTGGAGTTAGATGATGATTTAATCGAAAACATATTATCAGGTAGTCCTGTATTGGAAACTTTGATGTTGAACCATTGTTATGGTTACAGGCGGCTCAATATAACCTAGAAGAGTGTTAGTACTGTTAGGAATTGGTATTATGTGGATAAACAAAGTGTCCTTATCCTGATGATTTTGAAATCAATGCTCCTAATATTTTGTCACTAACAATTAAAGGAGTTTTGGACATGGATAAGCTTTTGTTGCTGAATGTGTCGATCTTCTTTAGTTGAATTCTTGGCTCGTTAGATATTGGTGCTAGCTGCCATGGCTTGTAGTCTATGGTTGTCGTATTCAATGATTAAGTTGTGTGATGTTAACCGTTTATGCTTTCTTATTCGTTTTGTTTTAACTTTTGGTCCACTTCCATAATATACCTACATGCTTTCAGTCTTCAATTCGTAACAACCGTATATTCATCTAATTGCCTCTAGATTATTGTATAAATCGCAACTTAATCATTTGATTGTTTAACGAGAAAAGTTTGACCCATTTAGGGTTTGGATTGTAATGATTATGGAAAAAAGATACATTATGGTATGCAAAGAACAAATTACAGAACATTAGTTGCGATAATTTTACCACATTACTAACGAATAGGTCAATTGGGCGTCTTTAGTGAGGCAAGAAAGCTAGACATGTAATCCGACAACCTTTGGATTTGAAAATGTAATACGTGATTTGAACTCTTTGATATAAAACCTGTTTATCTTCTAGTACAATATATGTAGCTAAATTGTGTTTGATATATATTTATTGATTACGCGTGAAACATTAAATTGTGTGGTGCTTTCAGTTACAAGAACAAGTTGATGCTACTACTAATGGTGGCGCGGAGGATGGTGAATCTGATCATGCTTCATAACCTTGATTAATATTAATCCTATGTTTGAACCTACAGTTATGGATGTGTATGGACGTTTTGGTTAACATACTGTTGTGTTTTGTGGCTAAACCATGCCTGCATATTTTTCATTTTCTTGCATAAATGGGCATTTTGAAAGTTGAATTATGAATTACTCAACATGAAATTTAACTGTTGATTTTATTTTTGAAAATGATATGTTTCATAATCAAGTCCATTATGAATATATAAGATAATTTTTCATTTTAAATACTAAGCATTGTTTTCTAAATGATCAAGAAAAAGAGTCAAAGGGAAAGTGCCAATATTCACTAAAATACGTATGGATTGTCTATTTCCCAAGTTGTGCCTCTCTCTATTCCTTTTTTTTCTTAAATTATGAAGTGAGTGTATAAATATCATATATTCATATGTTTATAATTATGTAATTATAAATTGTACAAGTACACGCATAGTTATGTGCATGATTATATGTATAAATATGCTTTTGAAATAATTGAAAGGGTTCAAAAAGGAAAAGGTCATGATATGTGATTAGGGCCGTAAACTGACTGAACCGAACTGGACGAGACCTTGTTCGTGTTTGTCTCATCTGAAATTTGGAAAATTACATACTACACCCTGAAATTTAAATTTGGAAAAATGACCAAATGGTCCCTCAACTTCTAAAGTTGGCAAAAATGGCATGAAAGTTTTGGGAATGTTACACAAAACGGCATCGTCGTAAAAAAACTGCATTATCTTAGAAATAAATCGAGGCCTCATTCTTAAATCCCAAGTTCCCAAATCTTTTTAGCCTAAAGCCCTCACAACCAGAAATACTGTCAGTCAACTACCAACAAAAGCTATTGACTCAAAATCCCTTCTTTAAGCTCTTTCAGATTTTACAAAAGTCCCACCTGCGTTCACGCTAATGCATCAAATATTTGGGTGCTCTGTCTTTGTCGACATACCTAAAGTCAATCGAAACAAATTTGATCCATATGCTGAAAAATGTGTATTTATAGGCTATTGTGTCAACCAAAAATGGCATCGGTGTTATTGTCCAACGAAACATCATATGTACACCACAATGAATTTTGACTTTCTTGAAACTGAATTCTTGTTTACCTCCCAACTTAGTGGTGAGAGTGGTGAGGAAGGAGAAAGATCATGACACACTGAGCTGGCTAAATCGGTTCCAAAATGGGCCACATCATTTGACGAAGTCAATCGCAGTACCCAAGATGAGTCATCGACTTCACACCAATTTATTGGACTAACCAAAGTGCTACAATCCCAAATCCCAACCTAACATTTGAGATAAGTAATTCTTAAATATCTAATATAAAAATACATTAAATGAAGGACCTCATGATACTTATAAAAATATTGGTATAACTAACAACCATGAGATAGAAGCGAAACATTGCTGGTTGAACAAGAAGAACATACATCACATATGGAACAAGAAGAACCAATACAAGAAGAAACCTCCAAAGAAATATGTTTTTCCGCCAAGAGTTAACAAATTTTTTTGAATATGTTTTTTAATCTTTAAAAATTTTATGTGTTAGTCCCTACAAGCCATTTACTAGTCTTGGGTCAGATAAATGACCATTATACCTTTTCAAAAAGTTACATATTAACTTTTTTACATTTTTTAAACATTACAATTAACCGCTTATGTTTACTACCACAAAAAAGTGGGGATGTCATTTATGATGAATATATCTTTCCTAATGATAAACTTCTATCATAAATTGAACAACACGTAAAAAATACCAGAGTAAACTGCGATTTTCTTCCCCATGGTTTGTCCAAATATGCGGCTTTAGTTCAATAGTTTCAAATATGCGATTTTTGTCCATGTGTGTGACACCCGGTAAATTCCCAATCCCTTAAACCAAGTAATCAACCTAAATATTAGGTAATTATGTTATATGCGTCCTGCGCGAGCGCGCTATGTGAATCAGCGCGTGCATTTGTTATGTGCGCCCTGCGCGAGCGCGCTATGTGAATCAGCGCGTGCATTTGTTATGTGCGCCCTGCGCGAGCGCGCTATGTGAATCAGCGCGTGCATTTGATATGTGCGCCCTGCGCGAGCGCGCCATGTTAGTCAGCGCGGGCATATTATGTGCGCCCTGCGCGAGCGCGCCATGTTAAGAACCAGCGTGGGCATATGTTATATGCGCCATGCGTGAATGTTTTGGCTTTATGTTTTCATGTACCTTAACGTTATGTTGTCTAATGGGTTGACCATCCCGCATGATGCTAAGGCGGGTGCATCCTAAATCGTTTATGCGCGTGCGGAAGGGAACTAACCTCCCCGCATGGCGGGAACATTGAGAGCTAGTTTGTCTGAAGCTCCAAGATGGAATTGACTTCAACATAACTGATCACTATG
This sequence comes from Bidens hawaiensis, assembly GCF_021521415.1. Classification (NCBI taxonomy): domain Eukaryota; kingdom Viridiplantae; phylum Streptophyta; class Magnoliopsida; order Asterales; family Asteraceae; genus Bidens; species Bidens hawaiensis. Next base: position 6,895 of record NW_027503936.1, on the reverse strand, counting down.
TTGAATTACCAAGACCACCTGGAGAATCTACAAATGAAACTCAATGTCCCTAACTGCGAGAAGGTTACGCACCTACCCGCAGCAAAGAAATGTCCTTCACGCAGAAAGCTATGCGCACAAAGTGATACGCACAGAACACTTAGTCTATTCTCCAGACGTAAGGAGATTACTCCCGCCCAAAAGAAAACAGTAGCGTGTTTCAGAGATTTTCCACTTTTTACTGTACACTAACAAAAGTACCTGAAAAAGCACATTGTAACACGAAAAGTCAACTGTCAGCCACCCTACTCTCACCAACCCCAGACCTGCATGTCCTGTCCAAATCAAATCAAAATCTTTTATCCACTACTCCACTTTTAAATAAATAATAATAATTTCCATACTTTATCATCATTACCCCTAGATATGAAAAGATTACAATCCCCTAAAGCAAGGGATTGTGTTCCCTTGAGTTTGCCTATAAATATGTAACCTAAATTATCACCCAAAACACACTTCAAAGAACTGCAAACTTGCACTAATCCTCTCCCAAGCATCCGTTGTTTTCATTTCCGATCCTGTTACTAGACCTTCGATTCCGAGGCCAACACCAAGAAAACCCGAATCTCGATTAATCCCTTAACAAGAACCACAGGTGAGTCTCACAGCCCCTATTTTCACGGTTTTCACTGTTTTTAAACTGTTTTCGGGGCGAGGGACACGTACTTAAATAATGTTTTATCATGGTATACTTACAAGCTATGCAAGCGATTATGTGTTTAAATTATATTTCATGATGAGCAATGCGAACGGTTATCTAAGGTTTTCGATGTATGTGCGCTAGAACTCGAGTAAGTGATCACTTTACCATTGGAACTCTAAGGGTAGGGACTGCTGGTTTGATCCACCCACTCGTAGGGGTCGCACCTCTTTGCATGGACGAGTGCCTAGTATGGTCATGGGGCAGTACTATGGGTTTGAGCCCGCTCGTAGGGGTCGCGCCTCTTTGCATGGACGAGCGCCTTGTTTTCCGGCACAACGTCCGCGCGTAACCCGCGGGACGGAATTATTGATTTGCTCGTAGTGGCAGCGCCACTTTGCATGGACGAGCACATTTCCCTGAAACGTTCGCGCGTAACCCGCGGGACGGTATTACTTATTTTAGCTCGTAGTGGCAGCGCCACTTTGCATAGACGAGCACAGTTCCCAGAAATGTTCGCGCGTAACCCGCGGAACGATTTTATCAGATTATGTTATCAGAACTATGTTTTACTAAGCATGTGTTTCAATGATGCTGTCAGAATTATGTTATAGAATGATTTTTATCAAGATTATGACGCGATACGATTTATCAAGTTACTAAAACTTGTGAACTCACTCAGTTTATACTGATTCAAATGTTTTACGTGTCTTTCAGGAGATAACTAGGTAGCGCATGGAGTCACACTTAGAGCACCTCACGCTGAACATATAAAACTAGCTTTTTGGAAGATTTTAGTTCTATCCCTTCGATGCGCATGGTTGTTCCCGCCGCGCAAGGGGATATGGCGTGGAAATCTTCAACAGTTTTTATACTTGGATGTTTTTATGTAATTTTTAAACAATGTAATGCATTTGTATTAAACATTTCATGCGCAATGAAAATCTTATCTTGAATGTTTGCAATGGCCCGTGCTTAAGTATCAATCCCCACTCGCGCGCGCCCGGCTGTTTCCGCCGATCAGGGCCGGGTGTGACAGATTGGTATCAGAGCACTGGTTATAGCGAACTAGGAAAAGAAGTTTTAACCTAGACTATAACCGTTGGGGAATCGCATGAAATATTTTTCAAAGAATATTTTCAAAAGAAACTATACACACACTTAGGAACACGGGTCACACAGTGTAGTAAATAAAGAAAAACATTATGTGCTCAGAGTACATGCGCTAAGTTTGATATATTTTCATTCTCTTTTAAAGCGAGAATGCCTCCAACTAAAGCCAAAGGAATTACCATGACACCCGAGGAACTCGCGGAAATAATCGCGCAAGCAATAGCAACACATGAGGCCAGCAAGGCCGAATCAAGTCAGGGTCGTCAGAATGAGACCCCAGAACCCGAATCAGGAGCCTTGGACAAAGGATGCTCCTACAAGACATTCATGGCCTGTAAGCCTTGGCCATTCAAGGGTACCGAAGGGGCCATTGGGCTCTACAACTGGATTGACAAGATGGAGACAGTTCTCTCCATTAGCGGATGTAGTGAGAACCAGAAGGTCCTTTACGCGACCTGCATGTTCCAAGAGGCAGCTTCGTCTTGGTGGAAGCTTCAAACGAAAACATTGGGGCGAGAAGTTGCTCTCCACAAGACCTGGGAGGAACTGAAGGAAATGTTGATGAGAAAGTTCTGCTCTCGCGCAGAAATTCAGAATCTGCAGCAGGAATTCTGGAACCACACCATGGTAGGAACGGATATCGACGCCTACAACAACCGGTTCAACGAGCTTTGCCAGTTGGTGCCAGACATGGCAAACACGGAGGAAAAGAAGATCGAGAGGTATATCTTTGGGTTACCTCCTGTTGTTAGGGTTCCGCTCAACGCCGCAGCGCCTCCAACCTTTGATGAGGCGGTAGCGCGGGCCATCACCCTTACAAGGGATACGGTCCGTGCGGGTATGTTGACTACGCGCGAAAACGAGCAGCGAACCTCTGACTCCAAGAGGAAATGGAACCCTCACCACCGAGGGTCCGACTCCAAGCAGCCACCGTTCAAGAAGCAGGAGAGCGTAAGGGCTTACGCGATCCAAGCCGCGGAGCCATCAAGGAAAGGATACAACGGGCCTCGCCCATGGTGCAACAAATGCAAGTATCACCACGAGGGTGAATGCGCAAGAATCGAATGCGCCAAATGTGGCAGACCAGGGCACAAGACGATGAATTGCCGTGTCAGAGAAGCTGGAGCAAGCGACAACTGCTACACATGCGGGAAGCCAGGGCATTTTAGTCGGATTGCCCGCAAAAGGGAAACCAAGCTCGCGGGAGAGCTTTTGTGATCGGCGCAGGCGAAGCTAAAGAAGAGCCGAATGTGGTAACCGGTACGTTTTTGCTTAACGGCCATTTTGCATCTGTTTTATTTGATACTGGCGCTGACCTAAGTTTTATATCCGCTGAGTTTAAAGACTCCCTAGGCCTAGCAACCAGTAGGCTAGACACGCCTTATACTATAGAACTAGCCAACGGTAGGCAGTTATGCGCGAACGAAAGAACTGAACAATGTGTAATAGTCATGGGAGGTCACGGGTTTAATATTAATTTGTTGCCAATAGACTTGGGAAGTTTTGACATTGTGGTAGGTATGGATTGGTTAGTCGAGAACCACGCAGAGGTTATTTGCCATGAGAAGCAGGTTCGGATCCCACTGTTGAACGGAGAAACCTTGGTAATTCAAGGGGAAAGAAGGGGAGTTGCGACGAAACTGATTTCGTGCCTAAAGGCGCGCAAGTGCCTAAGGAAAGGGTGCTACGCCTTCCTGGCGCATGTAGTAGAGAAGAAAGGAGATGAGCGAAGAATTGAAGACTTACCAGTAGTGCGCGAATTTCCAGAAGTTTTTCCTGAAGATTTGCCCGGTTACCGCCGCCGCGACAAGTCGAATTTCGTATTGATTTAGTCCCAGGAGCTGCGCCAGTAGCTCGAGCGCCTTATCGACTAGCTCCATCTGAGATGCAAGAGCTATCCAATCAGTTACAGGAACTATTGGATAAGGGTTTCATACGCCCAAGCTTTTCACCTTGGGGAGCTCCAGTGCTGTTTGTTAAGAAGAAGGATGGTTCCTTCCGGATGTGTATTGACTACAGGGAACTGAACAAGCTGACAGTCAAAAATCGGTACCCCTTACCGAGGATTGACGACTTATTTGACCAGTTGCAGGGATCCAGTTATTATTCGAAGATAGATCTACGGTCAGGATACCACCAACTTAGGGTCCATGAGGAAGATGTGCCGAAAACAGCCTTCCGAACTAGATACGGCCATTATGAGTTCTTAGTGATGCCTTTCGGGCTAACTAATGCGCCGGCTGTATTCATGGATCTGATGAACCGCGTGTGCAAACCATACTTGGACAAGTTTGTGATTGTATTTATAGATGATATTCTGATTTACTCTCGGACCAAGGCCGAGCATGAGCAACACCTGAGATTGATTTTGGAATTGTTAAGGAAAGAAAAGTTGTATGCGAAGTTTTCCAAGTGCGAGTTTTGGCTTAGAGAAGTTCACTTTCTCGGTCACGTTGTAAACGAGAAAGGAATACACGTTGATCCTTCCAAAGTCAAGGCCATCGAAAACTGGGAAGCGCCAAAAACCCCAACTGAGGTGAGGCAATTCCTAGGACTAGCTGGCTACTATCGACGCTTCATTGAGAACTTCTCCAAGATAGCCCTACCACTGACCGCGCTAACTCAGAAAGACAAGAAGTTTGTTTGGGGCGAAAGTCAGGAAGCAGCGTTTCAAATGTTGAAACAGAAGTTATGTAGTGCGCCAATTTTGTCTTTACCCGAGGGGACGGATGACATCGTCGTTTACTGCGACGCTTCACATCAGGGACTCGGATGTGTCCTTATGCAGCGAGACAAAGTCATAGCGTATGCCTCGCGCCAACTCAAGACCAATGAAAAGAACTACACAACGCATGATCTGGAACTTGGAGCGGTTGTCTTCGCGCTAAAGATTTGGCGCCATTACCTCTATGGTACGAAGTGTATAATCTTTACGGATCACAAGAGCCTTCAACATATATTTGATCAAAAGGATTTAAACATGAGGCAACGAAGATGGGTGGAGTTGTTGAATGATTATGATTGTGAAATTAAGTACCACCCTGGAAAGGCGAATGTGGTAGCAGACGCGCTAAGTAGGAAGGAGCGAATAAAAACGCTGCGAGTCAAGGCCCTAAGGTTGACCATTCGCGCAGATCTCTCTACCCGCATCCGGGACGCTCAGCAAGAAGCCTTGGAACCAGAGTTTGTTAAAAGCGAATGCCTTGGGGGTATGATTAAGAGTTTGGAACTTAAAGAGAACGGCAATCTATATTTCGCTAACCGCATATGGGTCCCTCTCAAGGAGGATTGCGCGAGCAAGTACTAAACGAAGCTCACAAGACGCGATATTCCGTGCATCCTGGCGCAGACAAGATGTACCAAGATGTTAAAGCGCTGTATTGGTGGCCCAATCTTAAAGGCGCCATCGCGACGTATGTCAGTAAATGCCTGACGTGTTCGAAGGTGAAGGCTGAATACCAGAAACCATCAGGGTTGCTTCAGCAGCCAGAAATTCCCATGTGGAAGTGGGAACAAATCTCTATGGACTTCATCACCAAACTGCCAAGGACACCTGGGGGTTATGACACGATCTGGGTTATTGTAGATCGGCTAACTAAGTCAGCGCACTTCCTACCGATCAAGGAAACCGATAAGATGGAAAAGTTAGCCGATTGTATATTCGAGAAGTAGTTTCAAAACATGGAGTCCCAGTGTCCATCATTTCTGATAGAGATAGTCGGTTCACCTCAAGATTTTGGAGATCGTTACAAGGGGCTTTAGGTACTCGTCTTGACATGAGTACGGCATATCATCCCCAAACAGATGGACAAAGCGAGCGAACAATCCAGACATTGGAAGATATGCTGCGCGCTGTGCGCAATCGATTTCGGTGGTAGCTGGGATACTCATCTCCCATTGGTTGAATTTTCTTACAACAACAGTTATCACACAAGCCTCAAGGCTGCGCCGTTTGAAGCTTTGTATGGGCGCAAGTGTAGATCCCCACTGTGCTGGGCTGAAGTGGGTGACAAACAAATGACTGGTCCAGAATTGATCCAAGAAACAACAGACAAGATTTTTCAGATAAGGGATCGCCTTAAGACAGCGCGCGACAGACAGAAGAGCTACGCAGATGTGCGAAGAAAACCATTGGAGTTTCAAGTAGGGGATAGAGTACTGTTGAAAGTCTCTCCATGGAAAGGAGTCCCCGTTTCGGCAAGCGAGGAAAGTTAAATCCGCGCTACATTGGACCATTTGAGATCCTGGAAAGGATCGGTCCGGTTGCTTATAAACTCCGTTTACCGCCGAACTCAGTGGAGTTCATGATACGTTTCATGTGTCCAACCTCAAAAAGTGTTTATCTGATGAAACGTTGATTTTACCGTTGGAAGAGATTCACATCGACAAACAACTGCACTTCGTAGAAGAGCCTATAGCCGTAACCGATTGGAAGGAACAAAAGTTGCGCAGAAGTCGAATCAAGTTAGTAAAGGTTCAATGGAACTCAAGGCGTGGGCCTGAATTCACTTGGGAAAGAGAAGATCAAATGCGCCAGAAATACCCACACCTCTTTCAGAACATGGCTTCTGCCAGCGACGTCTCCTAAATTTCGGGACGAAATTCGCTTAACAGGGGGAGAATGTGACACCCGGTAAATTCCCAATCCCTTAAACCAAGTAATCAACCTAAATATTAGGTAATTATGTTATATGCGTCCTGCGCGAGCGCGCTATGTGAATCAGCGCGTGCATTTGTTATGTGCGCCCTGCGCGAGCGCGCTATGTGAATCAGCGCGTGCATTTGTTATGTGCGCCCTGCGCGAGCGCGCTATGTGAATCAGCGCGTGCATTTGTTATGTGCGCCCTGCGCGAGCGCGCTATGTGAATCAGCGCGTGCATTTGTTATGTGCGCCCTGCGCTGAGCGCGCCATGTTAGTCAGCGCGGGCATATTATGTGCGCCCTGCGCGAGCGCGCCATGTTAAGAACCAGCGTGGGCATATGTTATATGCGCCATGCGTGAATGTTTTGGCTTTATGTTTTCATGTACCTTAACGTTATGTTGTCTAATGGGTTGACCATCCCGCATGATGCTAAGGCGGGTGCATCCTAAATCGTTTATGC
>NW_027503935.1:0-16225 GCF_021521415.1 Bidens hawaiensis | reverse complement strand
CTTGTCCCTTGATTGCTGGACGAGGCTTATAGGTGATCGTGTGCTCCCCTAATTCCAGCGCCCATTTTGTCAGCCTTCCTGAGAGCGCGGGACATCGCAAGACTTGCTGGATGTTGTAATCAGTCAGGACTTCAATAGGATTGTAACATCTGCCCCGATCCGACCCGGACCCAGGTACCCGTTTCTCTTATCCGATCTCTTTCTTTTATGATTTAATATATATTTATACCTATACTTTATTTTTAATAATAATAATATATTTTCCTTCCCGCCTCTTTCTCTCTCTTTCTTTCCGCCGTCCGTCCCTCTCCTTCTCTCTTTCCGCCTTGTTTCCCTCTTTCTTCTAACTCTTTGCTTGTCCTTTGTTCCTTCCCGCCTAAGGTTGTCTGCGCAGCTCCACGCGCCAGACTCCTTACATGGAAGCCTGCGTGAAGACATCTTGTTCCTGCGATGCGTGAAGAGAACTCTTCTCGCAGCGCGCTAAGAATGCATGTTCTTCCCGCAATGCGCTAAGAATGCATGTTCTTCCCGCAATGCGCTAAGAATGTATGTTCTTCCCGCGATGCGCTTAGAATTCTAGTTCTTCACGCAGCACGCTAAGGATGTGATTCTTCCCGCAGTGCGCTAAGGATTGTTGTGCCAGCCTTCGCGCTCGCGCACTCAGCCTTCCCGCGCTTAACCCTTGTATCTTCTGTTTATTCTAGCCGTTTGCTTTGTAAATGTCTTTTCCTCTGAGCTGTTGACCTAACCTATCTAATGTCTGAATAGTTACTTTCGGCGCAGCATGCGTACCAACCCCATTGGTTGGTAGAAAAAGTGACTGACATTATCTTTTGAGATCTGCTTTTGCCATGCTTGACCAGTACCTTTATCTGAACCGCCCATGCCTTTTTACTGTTCCCTGTCAGCTTTATCTTGCCCCCTGCAGCTGCCATATCTTTTGATATCTTTACTTTTCAGAACTTTTTACCGTTGATATCTTTTCTTTTACTTTTTGAGATCTTTTCCCCTTTTTCTAGGGTTTATGTCTCCTAGGGTTTCTCTATAAGTAATAATAATATTTTCCTAACACTTCACACACAAAACACTTAATCTCTCTCATTATCTCTTCCTCCCTTTTTGCTCTCTGCCGTTGTCCTCCTGCCGTCTCCTCTCTTGCCTCCGTCTTCCTCCTTGTTCTTCCCTGCTTTTCCGGTACTATATATATATTATATATAATAATTTACTTATTAATTATGCTAACTTATAATCAAGACTTAAAACAGATCATTAAAACAATAATCTTACTTATAGGTTAACTTGTGCTTGTTTAAAGTTGGTTCTTGCTTTATCTTACACCGCATCGTTTATCAAGTGAGTTATCTCGTATCTAATCCCTTTTTATTTTAAATGCTTTGGGATGTTCATGTGTTCATACAAAACTTGAGTCTTAAACTGTTTATGAACTTTAGTCGCGCAGTATCCCATGTGTTGAGGACGTAGACTTGGCTGTTTATTTGTATGTGTGGATCATTAACCGTATGGACGGTCTATTCCGCAGTTTTCATGGTACCATTAGATGAACACGGGAGAACATTCGTTTATGATTTTCTCTTTTGTTACACTTGCACAGTTAGTCTTGTTTGTGAGCTCAATTGTGAGCACTGGCAGTCTTGTCTCTTAGAGTTGGTCCCGATCAGATTACACCCTTGTTGAAAACCAGACATACACATGTTGCGCGCAGATTTATTGTTATCTATGTATTGTATTAAACTTGATTCCTCACCAACACGCAAGTGTTTGACGTTTATTTTAACACATGTTCAGGTTTGCAGTAGCTGTTTTGGAGCTTGTGGACACATAGGACGTTTTTACTTTTGGACCTAGATTAAAATGTATCAAGACAAGTTAATGTTGTTTGAATGTTATAATTTAAAATATATTGATTTATGTTTGATTTATGTTCTATATTTTCCCCGCTGCGCTGTGCGCGATAAAATGTGTATTAATAAATATTGACACCAATAGTGTCGCGAGTAATGAAGCAATATGTGGCGCCCCGATGTATAATCCGCCTTTGGTCGGGGTGTTACAGATTGGTATCAGAGCTCGTTGACTTTAGGATAGGTGGTTAGACGTAACGGCCTAGAATACCTAAGAGTCCCTTCTCGCGCATGAGAGAAATCTCATGTTTGCGCGCTTATTGTTAATTACTCGTTATTTATGAATATGCTCGCACTTGCGCAGTATATGATTTTATGTTCTATTTCGCGATATTTCGATTTTGGTTGAATTTCGATTTTTATTGATTTTACTTACATATTCGTTTGTTGGGATTGAAAATCCGAAAGGTCATGGTGATACATGAATAGTTGATTTTCAATTTCCATTTACGATTATGTTCTGAGGTTGGAGACTTGAAAAGTCATGGTGATACATGAATTGTCAACCTCCAATACTCATTTTCTTGTATGTTTTATATTGAAGATTGAAAAGTCATGGTGATACATGAATCGTCAATCTCCAATGCTCGTTTGCTCGTATATTTTAAATTGGGAATTCGGAAAGTCATGGTGATACATGAATTGTCGATTCTTGATTCGAATTTGTTACCTTTATTAAGTCTGCATTTAGGATCATTTATTTTACTTTAACTTTTGATAGCATCTAACTCCGTGAAACCAAGCTTTATAAAGTTATACTTTGCGATAAAACCAAGATATTAACTAAAATTAAAACTTTTATAGAATGCCTCCGCTATCTCGCCGATTTCAGAGAAGAGAAGCCTCGCGCATGCGTAGACAGCAACGTTCCCAGGAAATGGCCGCCGCAATAGCCCAAGCTTTGAGCCAAAACAATACCAACACCTCGAGTTATAACATTAAGTCCTTTAATGCGGGTAACCCTCCGAAGTTCACAGGTCTTGAAGGAGCCACCGTGATGCTCCAATGGCTCGAAAAGATTGAAAACACTTTCCTCCATACCCAATGCCCCTCAGAAAGACGAACCCTATATGCTTCCAGTGTCCTGGAATCCAGAGCGCTTACATGGTGGAATGGAGTAGCTCATGCGCGTGGCGCAGAGGCTGCTTCTAGCATGACATGGGAGGAATTCAAGGAGATTCTTACGCGAGAATTCTGCCCTCCCAACGAAATTAAGCGCCTGGAGGAAGAATTCTGGAACTTGAAGCAATACAGCGGTGAAGCGCGCGAGTACGCGACGCGCTTCCACGAGCTAAGCTTACTGGTCCCTCACCTTGTTACCCCTTCACGCCGAGCAATCGAGAAATTCCTTGGGGGTCTCCCCATGGAAATTCAAGATTCTGTATGGGCCAGAAACCCAGTAACCCTCTCTGACGCCATTGAGTTGGCCGCTGTGCTCAGCGACAACCATGTCAGAGCAGGAACCCTGTTCCTGCGGGGAACTGAGAAGACCAAACTCACCAAGACTGCCCCTGAACCAACAGAAACCAAACCTGAACACTCAAACCATAACAACCTCAAGCGCAGGCGCAAGGCCTATGCGCTTACCAACCCGCCCATTGTCCAGCAACCCGTTTACCAACCTCCAGTTTACACGCCTAACCCACTATCAGCCTACCCAACTCCCCCTATAGTCCACAACTATGCCTTAACCAATCCAGCACTCCCTGCCCCGCCAACTAAGAAACCTTACACAGGAAACCATCCCTTTTGCCCAACCTGTAGATTTCACCACCCAACCCAAACCCCGTGTCGACTTTGTAACCGATGTGGCCGTACTGGTCACACTGCTGAAAACTGTAGAATCCTTCCCGCAAATCCAATTGCGCCAACACCACCAGTCTACCCGCAGAACCCACAATCAATCTACCAAAACCCACGACCCAGATCGTGCTTTAACTGCGGTGATCCCAGTCATTTCCGGAACGCGTGCCCAAGACTACAAGTTCAGATTACGCAAGCGAATCCGGTGAACCAGATTTCGAACCAAGTGACGCGTGGACGAGCTTTTAACATAACCGCGCACCAAGCGCAAGCGAATAATGACGTAGTTAATGGTACATTTTTACTTAACGGATTTTATGCTTCTGTACTTTTTGATACTGGCGCCGATCGAAGCTTTATCTCTCGCGCCTTCGAGCAGAAGCTTGCGCGACCGCGCAACGATTTAAAAGAAGATTTTTCAGTTGAATTGGCTAACGGTGAAACTGTTTTAATTAACTCGGTGATTAAAGATTGTACGCTTAATCTTAACGAAAACGATTTTCTAATCGACCTCATCCCCATGCCTCTTGGAAGCTTTGATGTTATTATTGGTATGGACTGGCTCTCGCATAATCGCGCCGAAGTTATTTGCGCCAAGAAATTGATTCGCCTACCTCGAGAAAATGGTGATCTTTACATTTACGGCGAAAAACCCTCCAGTGGTCTTAAACTTATGTCTTGCGCCGAAGCCCAAAGGCTCATGCGGAAGAAGTATATTGCATTCCTAGCCCATGTGGTTAAACCTGTTGAAGAGAAGAAGCTTCGCGATATCCCTGTTGTGCGTGATTTCCCTGAAGTTTTTCCTGATGATCTTCCTGGTATCCCTCCCGCTCGTGAAGTCGAGTTCCGTATTGATCTTGTCCCTGGTGCTTCCCCCGTGGCTAAATCTCCTTACCGTCTTGCACCCGCTGAGATGCAAGAATTGGCCAGCCAACTTCAAGAGTTGACTGCTAAAGGATTCATTCGCCCTAGCTCTTCGCCCTGGGGTGCTCCGGTGTTGTTCGTTAAAAAGAAAGATGGATCGTTTCGCATGTGTATTGATTACCGCGAGTTGAACAAACTCACCATTAAAAACCGGTATCCCTTACCGCGTATTGACGACCTCTTTGATCAACTCCAAGGTGCCTCTTGTTTCTCGAAGATTGATCTCCGCTCTGGCTATCACCAGTTGCGCATCCGCGATGAAGATGTTCCGAAGACTGCTTTTCGAACTCGTTATGGCCATTTTGAATTCTTGGTCATGTCCTTCGGTCTAACCAACGCACCCGCCGTTTTCATGGATCTTATGAATCGGGTGTGTAGGCCTTTCTTGGATAAATTCGTGATCGTGTTTATCGATGATGTTCTGGTGTATTCTAAGACCAAGGCCGAGCATGAGCAACATCTTCGGTTGGTGTTGCAGAAGCTTCGAACCGAGCAGCTCTATGCTAAGCTTTCCAAGTGTGAATTCTGGTCTGATGAAGTACAGTTTCTTGGTCATGTTGTAAACAAGATGGGTATTCATGTCGACCCATCCAAGATTGAAGCAATCAAGAACTGGATTACGCCATCCTCTCCTTCTGAGATCCGTTCCTTTCTGGGCTTAGCTGGTTACTACCGGCGATTCATTTCGAACTTCTCGAAGATCGCTTTGCCTTTAACAGCTCTGACGCACAAAGGTAAACCGTATATTTGGGGCTCGAAGCAAGAAGAAGCCTTTCTAACGCTCAAGCGTTTGTTGTGTAAAGCTCCTGTTCTTGCGCTACCTGAGGGTAATGATGATTTTGTCGTGTATTGCGATGCATCCAACCAAGGTCTCGGTTGTGTTCTTATGCAACGAGGCAAGGTTATCGCTTACGCATCAAGGCAACTTAAGGTTCATGAAAAGAATTATACAACTCACGATCTCGAACTTGGTGCAGTTGTTTTTGCCTTGAAGATCTGGAGACACTACCTTTATGGTACTAAGTGTATCCTCTACACTGACCATAAAAGCCTTCAGCATATCTTTGATCAGAAGGAACTTAACATGAGACAACGCCGATGGAACGAACTCATCAGCGATTACGATTGTGAGATCCGGTATCATCCTGGTAAGGCTAATGTGGTAGCCGATGCGCTCAGCCGAAAACCCTGCCAGCTTAACTGTATTTTGCCGCGCACGCAGCTTCACTTTGCGCCGATCCAAAGCAACCTTGAATCGCGTATTCGTGACGCGCAGCGCGCATCCATCAGTAATGGTAACCTTCGCGCCGAGTTAGCGTGTGGCGCGGAAGCACTCTTTGTCCCTAATCTGAGTGGAATTCTCTGCTATCTCAGTCGCATCTGGATCCCTTGTGATGAGAATCTTCGCGCTGATATCCTGAGTGAAGCGCACAAATCTCGGTATTCTATTCATCCCGGCGCTGATAAGATGTACAAGGATTTGCGCATAACTTATTGGTGGCCCGGTATGAAAAAGGATATTGCTGTGTTCGTAGCTAAGTGCCTGACTTGTTCTAAAGTTAAAGCTGAACACCAACGTCCATCTGGTTTGCTCGAACAACCAGAAATTCCTACGTGGAAATGGGAATGTGTAGCGATGGACTTTATTACCAAGTTACCTTTGACAGCAAGCAAACATGATAGCATTTGGGTAATAGTGGATCGATTGACTAAATCTGCTCACTTTCTGCCCATTCGTGAAAACTACCGTGTTGAGCAACTCGCGCAGCTTTATGTCAAGGAAATTGTCTGCCGTCATGGTACTCCTTTGAGCATCATATCCGATCGCGATGGCCGTTTTATATCTCGCTTTTGGAAATCTCTCCAATCTGCGCTAGGAACTCGCTTGGACATGAGTACGGCATATCATCCTCAGACTGACGGTCAGTCTGAGCGACCTATTCAAACTCTTGAGGATATGCTCCGATCTTGTGTTCTTGATTTTGGGGGTAATTGGGATTCGCACCTGCCTTTGATCGAGTTCTCTTATAATAACAGCTATCATTCCAGTATTGGTATGGCCCCATTTGAAGCACTTTACGGTCGTAAGTGCCGCTCCCCGATTTGTTGGAGCGAAGTGGGTGAAACTCAAATCACAGGACCCGAACTTGTTCAAGAGACAACCGATAAAATCGCCAAGATCCGTGATCATCTGCTGACTGCCAGAAGCCGACAGAAGAGTTACGCAGATCGTAGGCGAAAGCCTCTCGAATTTCAAGTTGGTGATCTTGTTCTCCTCAAAGTGTCGCCCTGGAAAGGTGTTGTCCGCTTTGGGAAGAAAGGTAAGCTTGCTCCTCGATATGTTGGACCATTCAAGATTCTCGCGCGTGTGGGAAAAGTTGCCACAGACTTGACCTGCCGCCCGCGCTCAGTAATGTGCATCCAACGTTCCATGTATCCAATCTCAAGAAGTGTTTAGCTGACGAGAACCTTCACATTCCACTTGATGAAGTCCAAGTTGATGAAACTATGCATTTCATTGAGAAGCCTGTTGAGATTATGGATCGCGAGGTAAAGCAAACCAAGCGCAGTCGTATCCCTATCGTGAAAGTTCGCTGGGAGTACAAGCGCGGAGCCGAGTTTACATGGGAAAGGGAAGATCAAATGAAGATCAAGTACCCGCACCTGTTCTCTGCGCAACCTACTTCGAGATAAATTTCGGGACGAAATTTCTTAAAGTAGGGGAGACTGTAACATCTGCCCCGATCCGACCCGACCCAGGTACCCGTTTCTCTTATCCGATCTCTTTCTTTTATGATTTAATATATATTTATACCTATACTTTATTTTTAATAATAATAATATATTTTCCTTCCCGCCTCTTTCTCTCTCTTTCTTTCCGCCGTCCCGTCCCTCTCCTTCTCTCTTTCCGCCTTGTTTCCCTCTTTCTTCTAACTCTTTGCTTGTCCTTTGTTCCTTCCCGCCTAAGGTTGTCTGCGCAGCTCCACGCGCCAGACTCCTTACATGGAAGCCTGCGTGAAGACATCTTGTTCCTGCGATGCGTGAAGAGAACTCTTCTCGCAGCGCGCTAAGAATGCATGTTCTTCCCGCAATGCGCTAAGAATGCATGTTCTTCCCGCAATGCGCTAAGAATGTATGTTCTTCCCGCGATGCGCTTAGAATTCTAGTTCTTCACGCAGCACGCTAAGGATGTGATTCTTCCCGCAGTGCGCTAAGGATTGTTGTGCCAGCCTTCGCGCTCGCGCACTCAGCCTTCCCGCGCTTAACCCTTGTATCTTCTGTTTATTCTAGCCGTTTGCTTTTGTAAATGTCTTTTCCTCTGAGCTGTTGACCTAACCTATCTAATGTCTGAATAGTTACTTTCGGCGCAGCATGCGTACCAACCCCATTGGTTGGTAGAAAAAGTGACTGACATTATCTTTTGAGATCTGCTTTTGCCATGCTTGACCAGTACCTTTATCTGAACCGCCCATGCCTTTTTACTGTTCCCTGTCAGCTTTATCTTGCCCCCTGCAGCTGCCATATCTTTTGATATCTTTACTTTTCAGAACTTTTTACCGTTGATATCTTTTCTTTTACTTTTTGAGATCTTTTCCCCTTTTTCTAGGGTTTATGTCTCCTAGGGTTTCTCTATAAGTAATAATAATATTTTCCTAACACTTCACACACAAAACACTTAATCTCTCTCATTATCTCTTCCTCCCTTTTTGCTCTCTGCCGTTGTCCTCCTGCCGTCTCCTCTCTTGCCTCCGTCTTCCTCCTTGTTCTTCCCTGCTTTTCCGGTACTATATATATATTATATATAATAATTTACTTATTAATTATGCTAACTTATAATCAAGACTTAAAACAGATCATTAAAACAATAATCTTACTTATAGGTTAACTTGTGCTTGTTTAAAGTTGGTTCTTGCTTTATCTTACACCGCATCGTTTATCAAGTGAGTTATCTCGTATCTAATCCCTTTTTATTTTAAATGCTTTGGGATGTTCATGTGTTCATACAAAACTTGAGTCTTAAACTGTTTATGAACTTTAGTCGCGCAGTATCCCATGTGTTGAGGACGTAGACTTGGCTGTTTATTTGTATGTGTGGATCATTAACCGTATGGACGGTCTATTCCGCAGTTTTCATGGTACCATTAGATGAACACGGGAGAACATTCGTTTATGATTTTCTCTTTTGTTACACTTGCACAGTTAGTCTTGTTTGTGAGCTCAATTGTGAGCACTGGCAGTCTTGTCTCTTAGAGTTGGTCCCGATCAGATTACACCCTTGTTGAAAACCAGACATACACATGTTGCGCGCAGATTTATTTTTATCTATGTATTGTATTAAACTTGATTCCTCACCAACACGCAAGTGTTTGACGTTTATTTTAACACATGTTCAGGTTTGCAGTAGCTGTTTTGGAGCTTGTGGACACATAGGACGTTTTTACTTTTGGACCTAGATTAAAATGTATCAAGACAAGTTAATGTTGTTTGAATGTTATAATTTAAAATATATTGATTTATGTTTGATTTATGTTCTATATTTTCCCCGCTGCGCGTGCGCGATAAAATGTGTATTAATAAATATTGACACCAATAGTGTCGCGAGTAATGAAGCAATATGTGGCGCCCCGATGTATAATCCGCCTTTGGTCGGGGTGTTACAAGGATGACCATTGAAATATCTGTGAAGCATGCGCGACGCATGCGTTAGTGATAAAACTAACTTTTCTATGATGGTGTAGCGCGTCTCAGGATCTGTCAGCACCCGACTTACATAATAAATTGGTGTTTGGATTCCCTTGCGATCCACCAATAATACTGC
This sequence comes from Bidens hawaiensis, assembly GCF_021521415.1. Classification (NCBI taxonomy): domain Eukaryota; kingdom Viridiplantae; phylum Streptophyta; class Magnoliopsida; order Asterales; family Asteraceae; genus Bidens; species Bidens hawaiensis. Next base: position 6,757 of record NW_027503935.1, on the reverse strand, counting down.
GCCAATGGCGCGCTCTCCTGCTGACAGGTACAACGTTAAAGTTTCACCAGGTAGTGGAGCTGTGAGCGCAGGCAGATTTATCAGACATTCTTTTATCTCACTGAAAGCTTGCTCGGCCTCAGGCGTTCACTTGAATTGGCTTTTCTTTAAGCAATTTCTCAATGTGTTAATGAATGGGGTAGATTTGCTTGCATGGTTTGCTAGGAACCTGTTAATTGATACCAATCTACCATTCAACTTTTGAACTTCCTTCATGGTGGATGGTGAGGGCATGCCAAGGATAGCCTCCACCTTCTCTGGGTTCACCTTGAAACCATCCTTGGTGATCATTACGCCAAGAAATTTCCCTTCTTCCACGCCGAATGTGCATTTGCTCGGGTTGAGCTTCATGTTTACTTCCTTTAGGCGCCGAAGGGTTTCTTCGATGTCTTTGAGCATTTGTTTTTCCTCCCTGCTTTTAATCACCAAATCATCCACGTAGACTTCTAAGTTTTTTCCAATCTGCTCGTTGAAAATTGCATCCATGAGTCTTTGGTAAGTGGCTCCTGCATTCTTCAAACCAAAGGGCATTTTTGTGTAACAGAAAACACCCTTGTCAGTTCTGAAAGCAGTCTTGTCTTCATCCTGTGGTGCCATTTGAATTTGGTGATAGCCCTTATAGGCATCCAAGAAACATTTGAGCTTAAATGGCGCCACAGAGTCCACCTTCATGTCAATGTTTGAGAGGGGGTAACAATCTTTTGGACACGCTTTGTTGAGGTCCTTGAAATCAATGCACACTCTCCATGACCCATTGCTCTTCTTTACCATCACAGAATTGGCTACCCATGTTTGGTATCGTATTGGGCGAATGATATTCGCGCGGTAGATCTTCTACTTGCTCATTCATGGCCTTTGTCTTCTCGTCTCCCATGACTCTTTTCTTTTGAGCAATTGGCTCCACGGACTTGAATGTGTTGAGAGAGTGTTGCGCCAGGTCTCGCGGAACCCCAGTCATATCAGATGGTTGCCACGCGAAGACTGACATATACGTTGTGAGCAATCTTTTCATTCTCACTCTTGTGTCATCTGATATCGTAGCTCCGATTGTGATTGTTTGTTCTGGGAATTTTGGGTTGAGAATCCATTCCTCTGGCGCGTTGTTTGCCACTGGAAGCTTCATTCTCCCTTCTCGAGGTATACTTGTTACTGCGCATAAATGATCTCGGTACACAAATGTTACTCCTGTTGGTGTTGGGAACCCCAACGCGCCATGCGTTCCTCTACCCAAGATCATACTATGGCATGAAGTGGTGGGCAAGATCATACAAATGTTACTCCTGTTGGTGACGGTATGGCGTTGAATTGGGCAATCGTTCCTCTACCCAAGATCATACTATGGCATGAAGTGGTGGGCAAGACCAGGAAGTTGACAATTTCAGCTCGCTTGTGCTTCTCATCCCCCATAGTTAGTTCGAATTGTATCTGACCTAGGGGGTGAATAATTTCGTTTGAGACACCCGAGATTGGTGCATTCACAACTTCGAGCCTTGCTTGGTCTGCTGGATCCAACTTCCTGAAACATTGCTCATACATGATGTCTGATTCACTACCGGTGTCCACCAGGACTTTTGACACCTCATAATGAGCGATGTGTGCAGTGATGACTAGAGGACTGCTGATAGACGGGCCTCCCCTGATTCTTGGAAAGATTACTTGTTGCTCGCGCCAATCCCCTTGGATTTGCGCGCTTCTCTTCCTCGATCCTTGCCCTTGCCTTCCTCCTTCAGCTACACAGATTCTTTTGAATTTTTTGCTGGCTGAGGTTCCGTCTGGTTGTTCGTTCTCTGGTCTTGGATTTTTTACCAGGTGAGCCAACTTGGCTGATTTCACATCTTTTTCGATCGCATCCTTCAAATGATGGCATGCATCGGTGTTGTGCCCTGTGGATTTGTGAAACTCACAATATTTGCCACTGTTCGGTGGTCCCTTATGGAGTAATGGCCTGGGGTTTTTAAACTGGACATTCTCTGTGTTTAACACTTGCGAAGGCGTTTTGGTGAGGGGAGTCCATATTCTTGGTAGAGGTCTGTTAGGCTCTCTGCCGCCTTCCTTCTTGTCACCTTCTCCGCGATTAAGAAATTCTTTTTGGGGTTGGGGTGAACTTTGTTGCGCTTGCTTTTCTGCGGGAGAATAATTGGTTTGTTGCAACCTGGACCATACGGAGTTTTGTTTGCCCCTCCTTTCATTGTTGCGTGGTGCTTCTGCTTGATGCCCTTTATCTCTTGCTCTGTCTTGGGCAATTTGTTTTTCATTTCGCGCGAAGACTCGCGATGCTTCCATAAGCTTAGCCCAAGTGGTTGGCATGCCTTCTCTGCTCACGAGAGCTCTGCGGAGTTGATCACTGCGCGCACCTTGTATAAAGGCTACGCGCAAGAGTTGCTCAGTGATGCCTCCAATTGCAAGAGATTCCTGATTGAAACGAGTTATGTAGTCTTCAATGGTTTCATCATTCCTGCGTACGCAGTGCATGATGTCATCAGGGTCGCGCGTGTGTCTGCGCTGCTGTACAAAGTGAGCCTGGAACTTTTCCAATAGCTCTTCGAACCCATCGATTTGTCCTGTCGGCAAGCTTTCGAACCAGACACGTGCTGCACCCGTGAGGCAGCGAGCAAACATGTGACACCATGTAGGCATCGTCCAGCTTTCTAAGTTTCCAGTGTTGTAAAAACCTTGTAAGAAATCATCTGGATCTGTTGTACCATCATACTTGCCTAAACCACTTGGCATCTTGGTTTTGTGTTGAATGGGAGCCTTCGCAATGCGCTCAGTGAATTTTGAATGTTTTAACAAGATGGCTGGCCTATATGGTGTGGTTACGTCCACTTGCCCCTTCGCTTGTGGATTGTTTGGTGTGTATAAATCCATATCAGCTTTGGCTCCAGGTGCTATGTGCATGCGTGCGCGAAGCTGTGAACCTCCTGCATGAGCATCTCGCGTATTCTTCGTGCTGTGCACCTCTTCCTCATCACTAATATCAGCTTGTTCGGTGTGAACAGAATGACCGTCTTCCGGCGCGCGCGTCTTTTTTGTTGTTCCCTGAATAGTTTGTTTATCAAATGCGAGCCTTTGTGTTAAATCGGCTAACTTTTTGTGCTTTACCAACTCATTGTATTTGTCCATTAAACGCCGTTGTTCGTTTATGAGCCATTCTTTAGGGTCATTGTTTTCAACTTCCGGGCCCATTGGTCCTTTTTGTTTTGTACCAGTCAGATTTTGGAACGTGAGATCGTCTAGGGGAGTTTCAGTTTGATTATGAGGTGTTATGTTGAAGGGATGGTTACTGGTGGTGCGCGCAGTGTCACGCAGCGCCCTCAGAACCTGATGTCCCTCATTAACATCCTCAAGCTCATTATCCTCCAGAACTTGATCGTTGTTTCGAACACCGGAAACCATGGTGAAAAATTTTCAGAGAGAAAATTGATGAATTAGTGGTTTTGTTGCCGTTGTAACAGGTGATGGCGCCAATGAAGAAGCGTGTATCGACTTACTTGTATACGATCAACGTTCCTCGGGTACGAGTGTGCTATATCACCGATGGTTTTCCGGGATACGAGTTCTTCCACCTACAAAACAAACAGCACCGTGAGCTTACCCCTCAGAAAGGGACAGAGGGGTCCTCTTCGGGGTAACCCTCCGGTGTGAGAATCAGATATTGTAGGAGAAGATAATAAGGATCTAAAAATGAGTGAAGGACTTAGAATATATATTTTCTTTTTTTCCTGCTTTCCAACTGTTGAGGTGGTGTCGTATTTATAGTATTAGGGTTTCCAATGATTGGGTTCAGACCCAATTAGGGCCTTTTTGGCCTCCTCCTATTGCTTCGTGCCACGTGTACTTAGGACACCTGGTGCTTTTTCATTGATTATTCTCTGACCAAGGTATTTCACCTGACCCATGTGCCATCACGTGGTGGCACATGGGCTTTGCTGAGTTGTCCACCCTTCATTGGCAGCTGTCAACATCAGCACATTCTTTATTCCTTAAAAGATACCTTCTGGAAGGTTGTCTGATGAGTACAATCATGGTTGTCCTTATCCTGATTTGGATTAGACTATTGTCTCATTTGTTGTGTGTCGCTTACGCGCGGCCTTTATGCGCCTATCCCGGGGATGCGCAGGGTCTTCTCTTTATTCTCACACTAAATGTGTGTGTTGTGTGCATATGTGATATGCGCCACGCGCAGATGTTTCATACGCTTGCGCATAGGTTTTGGCTTTGTGTCTTCATGACATCCTGATTTCAAACCTCTTGTCTATATCTTGTGGGTTGACCCGTCCCGCTCGATGTTTAGGCGGGTGCATACCCCTTCATTGGCTCAACCTAGAACTCCAATCACTTAGGTTACGGTTCATTCGCATTTCTAAATTAGTTAAATAATTTTCTGGTTACTTTTTTTAATAGTAAAAGAATTTTCGTTCTAAATGAAACTATAAACACCATTGTCCCTAGTTAAAAAGGTCGTGTTGATTTACAACACTATGTAATCTTGATCTAACTACCAACTAAAGGATCTTTCTCCTTTCAAACTACAAAGACATTATATATTCGAAGATTATTCTATTCTGTAATCTATTATAAATATATAATAGTATGAAAGTGACAATAACAATATTAAAAGAAATTTTGAGATTTATGACCATTAAAAAACTAGCGTGCTTAGACTCCAATTGTAAAATGCTTGGTGGAGAAAAATGTGTTGAATATTGGGAAAGTTGATGCTAAACTATCACTATCTAGTCAAAAACAATAAAATCAAGTTCCTAATCACCTAAGTAAGCTAGGGTAAGTAGGATGTCGAACCACGAGGAGTATGTGGTTCGTGTAACGTGTAACCAAGATCTATTATTATTATTATGAAGTAACAGTTAATAGTGCTGATCACACAAGCAAGTAAGTTTGGGTTCTAATATTAAGCAAGCAATTAAACAACTTTCAAAGAATTATTAAAGAAAAATCACACCCGGTTTTCAAGTAAGCAAATATACAGTAATCTCATGTTCACTTAACAACTTAATTGTCAAAGATCAAATCAGATTGATTAACTATGCAACCTTAGGCGTCAACAATCGCTAACACATGGCACTTGTTATCAAATAGTCCCTGCCAGTGTGACTCAACTAAGGGCAATTGTATGCTTCATCATATTCAAACTAGTCAAAACAACCTTATAAGCAATTATAATAGCAACTGGCAAACTAATCTTCTGATCAAAATAAACCTAAACCGACTAAGTGCACAATAATACCAAACATCAATACTCATAGATTAATCATAAACAATTACAAAATATTTGTTCTTAAGACATGAGAAAAACTGTAAAATACAATACTCTACATCCCGGCTATGATTCGAGAAGACTAGCTGAGCATCGTCATCGATAGATCTTCAATTATGATGAGGAAGGCCATTAGGATTGATCAAGAGATGATTCCTAGCCATGGAATTCACCCAAAATCGCTTAACAGCTGCTGGAAGTCGTAACAATTGATTAGGATTCGTAAAATAGAAGATATAGGTCAAAACCCGATTTTTCCCGTTTTTATGTCCATCGTGATATGAAATTTTCATATATTATGGGTCCCGTAACTCATTTTCTAGCCCAGGATATGCTCGTTTTACTTCTTAGACGCGTTTTGTCAACCCATCTTGTTTAGTTTTAGCACTAGCATATGATTTCTCATCCATACTCTTCCTGAATCCTTCTAAGACTTCCTAAGACTTCAAATCATGCTCCGTTCTTCCCGATATATCATTCCATGCTCGTACAGTCTCCCATTTAGCATATTTAACGATCAATGATCAGAAATACAAAAGCACATATGAAGTACCAAAGTTCTAACAATATACTCAATAAAACTATATAATTAATACTCTAATATATATACAAAATACCCGACCATCAACAGTCGTGATACATTTCTTAAGTAGGACTTAGTGCTGACCAACAGATCAAAATTAGGATTACTGATGTCGAATATCACATTTATATTTTTTTTCATGTTATATTTATTATCATGTACGTACAACTCGGCTCCCCTCCATGCCCTTTCCTTTTGAGATAATTATCTTTCCTAATATCATGATATTATGTACACATGTATGACCATTGATCTTCTAGTTTAAGGACATAAGATTGATGGTTAAGACTTAAGATTTTATAATCTTAGGTTCGAAAACTGACGTAAAGGGGTTTTCCTCACGCTGGCGGGTTTCTTTAATTTTAGATGATGTTTCTGGTTGAGACATGTTTGAAGTATCAAATCAGTACGAACGATTGACATTTATTTCAAACTAGTATTTACACCCTCCGCGTTGCGCCGGAGGTGTAAAACCGTGCATTTACCGTGTATTTACATATCCACTCCACTCGAAAGTATGAAGTTACCACCACTGCCGCCTTCTCTCCTCTCCCGCAGCCAGTAACTAACCTTAACCATTAAGAAAACTGAACAAAAAGTAGACGTAAAAACATTGAACCACACGCACTCATTGCATTGTGTTAACACACAAAAAGTAGACCATAACATAAAATATAGAAAAAATAACTAAGTCAACTTAACATCTATGCGTCACAATGAGGCCGTTAAACGGGAAAAACAGACATAAAAACATTCAACCACACACATGCGTTGTAGCTCGTTAACTCGTTAAATTCAAATGTAAACGTCAAACAACAAAAAATTGTAAAACATGAAAAGTATAGGGGACCAAAGTT
>NW_027503934.1:0-20766 GCF_021521415.1 Bidens hawaiensis | reverse complement strand
GGTTATTGTGGATCGGCTAACTAAGTCAGCGCACTTCCTGCCGATCAAGGAAACCGATAAGATGGAAAAGTTAGCCAGATTGTATATTCGAGAGGTAGTTTCAAAACATGGAGTCCCAGTGTCCATCATTTCTGATAGAGATAGTCGGTTCACATCAAGGTTTTGGAGATCGTTACAAGGAGCTCTAGGTACTCGCCTTGATATGAGTACAGCTTATCATCCTCAAACGGATGGACAAAGCGAGCGAACAATCCAGACATTGGAAGATATGCTACGCGCGTGCGCAATCGATTTCGAAGGTAGCTGGGATACTCATCTCCCATTGGTTGAATTTTCTTACAACAACAGCTATCACACAAGCATTAAGGCTGCGCCGTTCGAAGCTTTGTATGGGCGCAAGTGTAGATCCCCACTGTGCTGGGCTGAAGTGGGTGACAAGCAAATGACTGGTCCAGAATTGATCCAAGAAACAACAGACAAGATTTTTCAGATAAGGGATCGCCTTAAGACAGCGCGCGATAGACAGAAGAGCTACGCAGATGTGCGAAGGAAACCATTGGAATTTCAAGTAGGGGATAAAGTACTTTTGAAAGTCTCTCCATGGAAAGGAGTCCCCCGTTTCGGCAAGCGAGGAAAGTTGAATCCGCGCTACATTGGACCATTTGAGATCCTGGAAAGGATCGGTCCGGTTGCTTATAAGCTCCGTTTACCCGCCGAACTCAGTGGAGTTCATGATACGTTTCATGTGTCCAACCTCAAAAAGTGCCTATCTGACGAAACGTTGATTTTGCCGTTGGAAGAGATTCACATCGACAAACAGCTGCACTTCGTAGAAGAACCTATAGCAGTAACCGATTGGAAAGAACAAAAGTTGCGCAGAAGCAGAATCAAGTTAGTAAAGGTTCAATGGAATTCGAGGCGTGGGCCTGAATTCACTTGGGAAAGAGAAGACCAGATGCGCATGAAATACCCACACCTCTTTCAGAGCATGGCTTCTGCCAGCAACGTCTCCTAAATTTCGGGACGAAATTCGTTTAACGAGGGGAGAATGTGACACCCGGTAAATTCCCAATCCCTTAAACTAAGTAATCAACCTAACAATTAGGTGATTGTGAATATTAAGCGCGCCATGTTAGTCAGCGCGTGCATTTGTTATGTGCGCCCTGCGCGAGCGCGCCAGGTTAGTCAGCGCGTGCAGTTGTTACATGCAACCTGCGCGAGCGCACCATGTTAAGAACCAGCGTGAGCATGTGTTATATGCGCCATGCGTGAATATTTTGGCTTTATGTTTTCATGTAACTTAACGTTATGTTGTCTATGGGTTGACCATCCCGCATGATGCTAAGGCGGGTGCATCCTAAATCGTTTATGCGCGTGCGGAAGGGAACTAACCTCCCCGCATGGCGGGAACATTGAGAGCTAGTTTGTCTGAAGCTCCAAGATGGAATTGACTTCAACATGACTGATCACTATGTTGAAATACCAAGACCCCCTGGAGAATCTACAAATGAAACTCAATGTCCCTAACTGCGAGAAGGTTACGCACCTACCCGCAGCAAAGAAATGTCCTTCACGCAGAAAGCTATGCGCACAAAGTAATGCGCACAGAACACTTAGTCTATTCTCCAGACATAAGGAGATTACTCCCGCCCAAAAGGAAACAGTAGCGTGTTTCAGAGATTTTCCACTTTTTACTGTACACTGACAAAAGTACCTGAAAAAGCACACTGTAACATGAAAAGTCAACTGTCAGCCACCCTATTCTCACCAACCCCAGACCTGCATGTCCTGTCCAAATCAAATCAAGATCTTTTATCCACTCCTCCACTTTTAAGTAAACAATAAACAATAATAATTTCCATACTTTATCATCATTACACCTAGATATGAAAAGATTTCAATCCCCTAAAGCAAGGGATTGTGTTCCCTTGAGTTTGCCTATAAATTTGTAACCTAAATTATCACCCAAAACACACTTCAAAGAACTACAAACTTGCACTAATCCTCTCCTAAGCATCCGTTGTTTCCAGCTCCGATCCTGTTACTAGACCTTCGATTCCGAGGCCAACACCAAGAAAACCCGAATCTCGATTAATCCCTTAACAAGAACCTCAGGTGAGTCTCACAGCCCCTATTTTCACTATTTTCACTATTTTAAACTGTTTTCGGGGCGAGGGACACGTACCTAAATAATGTTTTATCATGGTATACTTACAAGCTATGCAAGCGATTATGTGTTTAAATTATATTTCATGATGAGCAATGCGAACGGTTATCTAAGGTTTTCGATGTATGTGCGCTAGAACTCGAGTAAGTGATCACTTTACCATTGGAACTCTAAGGGTAGGGACTGCTGGTTTGATCCACCCACTCGTAGGGGTCGCACCTCTTTGCATGGACGAGTGCCTAGTATGGTCATGGGGCAGTACTATGGGTTTGAGCCCGCTCGTAGGGGTCGCGCCTCTTTGCATGGACGAGCGCCTTGTTTTCCGGCACAACGTCCGCGCGTAACCCGCGGGACGGAATTATTGATTTGCTCGTAGTGGCAGCGCCACTTTGCATGGACGAGCACATTTTCCTGAAACGTTCGCCGCGTAACCCGCGGGACGGTATTACTTATTTTAGCTCGTAGTGGCAGCGCCACTTTGCATAGACGAGCACAGTTCCCAGAAAATGTTCGCGCGTAACCCGCGGGACGGTATTACTTATTTTAGCTCGTAGTGGCAGCGCCACTTTGCATAGACGAGCACAGTTCCCAGAAAATGTTCGCGCGTAACCCGCGGAACGATTTTATCAGAATATGTTGATATAACTATGTTTTACCAAGCTTGTGCTTTAATGATGCTACCAGAATTATGTTTCAGAATGATTATGATGCAATACGATTTATCAAGTTGCAAAAACTTGTGAACTCACTCAGTTTATACTGATTCAAATGTTTTTACGTGTCTTTCAGGAGATAATTAGGTAGCGCATGGAGTCACACTTAGAGCACCTCACGCTGAACATCTAAACTAGCTTTTTGGAAGATTTTAGTTCTATCCCTTCGATGCGCGTGGTTGTTCCCGCCGCGCATGGGGATATGGCGTGGAAATCTTCAACAGTTTTTATACTTGGATGTTTTTATGTAATTTTTAAACAATGTAATGTATTGTATTAAACATTTCATGCGCATTGAAAATCTTTGAATGTTTGCAATGGCCCGTGCTTAATTATCAATCCCCACTCGCGCGCGCCCGGCTGTTTCCGCCGCTCAGGGCCGGGTGTGACACCTTCATCCTCGGATATTATTAGGGTCTGGTACCCTTCATCCATAGCTTCATACTATACCTGTTCTTAAATACTTTTCCTGACAATACGTGAAATCTCCGAAGAGCGTTCACGTACCATTAACATATCATACGTACATTATGCACACATCATATATATTCATACATGCATCTTATCTTACATCATACATAGCAATCACATCTTTAGCTATCACCTGACGGTACATGCAATATCCGAAGATCGTTCACAGCACCGTCAAGCAATCATCATACATAAAACATACAAGGAATACACTTACCACTTAAGGTAAGTGTATTAACTATCACATCGAGTATGCACACAGCCCCGAAAACATAACAAGGAAGTGGGGCTAGAAACTCACCTCAATGCGGTTGCGTTCACCGTTTACGGTTATTCCCTTCTTGAGCTGTGCACGACTAACTGTATAATAATTATACGTTTCAGTAAACTATCACTACACATATCGTCTTTCTAGTTTAATTATTACCCTCAACGAACGGGGGTCCGGGGCAGCGCCCCTGGCTAGGGTTAAGCTGCTAGGTCAGCTTGGAAAAATTTTATTTTCATTAACAGTCTTAACACATTTTCCATTAGGATTTTGAATCATTAAATAATTTGCTACATAAAATCCAAGGGCTTCTTTGTAATTAAATCATTCTTTTCTAAGCCCAGGACCATTCTGTCATTCTTTCAAAGTTCTGATTCGTCACTCAGTCCTTAACGAATGGGAATTCATAACGAATTACCCATTATAGCGAATCTGCCTTTGTAACGAACCAGACATCTTAACGAACTGGTCCCTTTAGCGAATTGAACCTTAACGAACTGATATGGTCAACGAATGAACCCTATAACGAATGGGGTTCATTCGTCCCTTCCTTAGCGAATGGCCTTAGCGAATGGCCTAGTTCGCCCTTATCTCCTTAACGAATTACATGCCAGTTCGCTAATCTTTCCTTAGCGAATCGGCTGGCGAATCACATCTACTTCGCTAGTTACCCTTAGCGAATTAGGGTTAGGTCAGAGAATGTCGGAAACATTCTCTAACACGCTAACCTCGTACCAGCCGCCTTTCCTGCGCCGCCGCCGGAAAAACGCTGTTTCACCGGAAAAACGAGATCTAGCTCGTTTTCCACCGTTTTTCGTCTCGTTTGATCCAGATCTGAGCTAGGGTGACCCCTAAGCTCATCATAGGTACGATTTATACCTGATTCCACCTAGATCTCGTGACTTAAACGGTTTAAACGGTGTCGGCTCGTCGTTTCTTGTTTATATCTCACGGATTTAAGCTCATACAACAAAATACTATCAAACCTTGGGTCGGGATCCGTTTCTTCTTCTATATTTCGGCTAGAGAGAGAGAGAGAGCTTAAGTGTGTGTTTTGAGAGGTGTATGGAATATGTGTGAATGAATGAAAATGGGTATTAAGTGTTTATATATATATGGATCATGGGCTTAAGCCCATGGTCCTTTCCTCTTTCTTTCATAACCCAAGTCCATAACCCATGTCCATTTGACCCAACACTAGCCCAACTCCTAATAACCCATACTTTCATTTATTAACCGAAACCCGAAAAACGAGATGTTACAAGTCTTCCCTCCTTAAAGAGGTTTCGTCCCCGAAACCTAACTATTACATAAACAAATTTGGATAAAATTTGCGCATCTCTTCTTCAACTTCCCATGTAGCTTCCGATCCCTTGCGATGCTTCCATATCACTTTCATTAGTGGAATAACTTTATGACAAAGCTGCTTCTCCTTGCGATCAACTATCTCGATTGGTTGCTCAATGTAGTTCAGCCGTTCATCAATTTCAATGTCCATTAATGGCACCTACGACGTGTCATCAGCCAGACATTTTCTTAGATGAGAAACATGGAATGTTGAGTGAATTCCTTCTAACTCTTCTGGCAAATCTATCTTGTAAGCCACTTCACCTACTCGATCTAAAATCTTGAACGGTTCAATGTACCTCGGACTCAACTTTCCCCTCTTCCTAAAACGAATAATTCCCTTCCAAGGCGAGACCTTGAGCATCACATTGTCACCAACTTTAAAATCAATCGGTCATCGCTGTTTATCAGCATAAGACTTTTGTCTGTCTTGAGCAGCTTTCATTCTTGCTTTGATCTGATCGAACCTTGAAGAAGTTTCTTTCACAACCTCTAGACTTCCCATCTCCTTCTGACCAATCTCTCCCCAACATACTGGAGTTCTACAACGTCTCCCATACAACATCTCGAACGGTGGCATACCAATACTTGAATGGTAGCTGTTGTTGTAGGAGAATTCTGCTAGATGTAGATGATCATCCCAACTTCCACCAAAATCTACAACACAAGCACGTAGCATATCCTCAAGGGTTTGGATCGTCCTTTCAGACTGTCCATCCGTTTGAGGATGATATGCCGTACTGATGTTCAATATCGTTCCCATGGCTTCATGGAACTTCTTCCAAAACCTCGAAGTAAAACGAGTATCTCTATCAGACACGATTGATAACGGTACTCCATGCTTAGACACAACCTCTTTGATGAACAAGCTTGCTAACGTTTCTGACGATATGGCCTCTCGTATAGGCAGAAAGTGAGCACTCTTGGTCAAACGGTCCACAATCACCCAAATGGTATCATGATGCTTAGCTGTGCGAGGTAGCTTAGTTATGAAATCCATGGTGATGTGTTCCCATTTCCATTCTGGTATCTCTAAAGGTTGCATCTTCCCATAAGGCTTCTGATGCTCTGCCTTGACTTGTAAACAAGTTAAGAACCTACTGACATAATCTACGACATCATTCTTCATCCCTGGCCACCAATAGTCTCTTTTCAAATCTTGGTACATCTTTGTAGCTCCTGGATGAATCGAATATCTTGACTTATGAGCTTCATCTAAGATTCGACTTCTGAGATCTCCATGGCGTGGAATCCACATGCGGTCAAACCTAGTCCTAACACCATGCGTGTTTTCCATCAACTCGTCTTACTGACCGAAAATCCTTTCTTTCTTTACTAGCCCTTCATCTATCAGCACTTCAGACTGCACCTTGATGATTTCTTCAAATAAGCTTGAGTTCATAATTAGCTGATATGAATTTAGGACAGTGGCTAAAGGGGCATATGCTTAGTGGAGGCCAGTAATAAGTTGCATGACCAGGTCGGTGTCGGAAATTGGCTTCCCCACGCTGGCTAATTGGTCAGATGAGGTTTTCAGTTCTTGACAATATGCAGAGGCGTTTGGGAAGCTGTCAAGGCGGGTGTTGGTAAGCTTGCTAGTGAGTTGTAGAGCCCGTGTTACCTGTTTATCATGAAAGATGCTCGTGAGTGTTTCCCAGGCTTCATGCGCCGTGGTGTCGGTCTTGATAATTGTGTGAAGCAGATCTTTAGATATTGTTCCATAGATCCATTGTTTGACAATGGAGTCTAGGCGTTCCCATTCATCGACCGAATGGGGTTCGGTTTTTTTAGGCGTCGGTTTTGGCACCATTGGATTTAGGAGGTGGTGTTTTGATTTCGGTAGGGACTCGGGGGCAGAGGTGGTCATAGACCATGAATGATTTACAATGGATCTTGAATAACTCCGACCAAGTGGAGAAGTGGCCGGAATCCATCTCTAGGGTGATAGGAATAAAGGTTTTAATGTTTGAAACAGTGACAGCGGGGTGGATCTTCGATTCCATTATGAGCGATTTTATGAGAAGAAGAAGTTATGAGGAGGGAGTGCCAGGTTATTTTCTTTTTAGAGAGAGGGAAGGATGGGGGCTAGGGTTTTACTCGTGATACCATGTAAGATGATGATAATCACAAATGATCGTTCCCTTCTTCTTATTCATTAACAACTATAAATAATTACAATATGTGACTATCTATGGAAACAATATCAAACCATATCAATTATAACAAATACAATATATATCAAATAACTTCTATATGAACCATAGTCTATTAATTATACACGCAATAAACAGAAAATAATAGTGATAAGTGACACAAGAATTTTACGTGGTTTGGTTCTGATCCCAGAGGCAGAGGACCTACATCCACGGGTTGCAACTAGGTTATTTCATTATTGAGGTGCAAAGATTACAATTATATAGCCGGGATATTTATAAGATATAATTAGAGTTTAACGCTTAATTAACAAGAAACAATAACTGGTCAAATCCTTGTTCTCATTGTCACCAATTTGAGCCCAAACCCAAAACTAACTCAAAGCCTTCACAAATCCTAACAAAATCAACACAAATACGAATCAAAAAGTTGACGAATGTCACATCCCCCGTCAACTTTCCTAGTCAGTTTTAAAATCAACGACCACAACCACCGATACAACCATCTTGTGTATCCTCTTACTGTCGTCGTTGCAAACACCCTTAAGATCACCATCACCATCGATCGTTGTCAGACCACACCATCGTCCCCATTTGATCACTGGCCCACCCACCCCTCGACGTCTCCCTTTCTCATTCTATGTTAACTAAAGCGAAACCCCAAACCTAGATCTAAAACCAACCTGAAACTTAAACAAATGTCCATCACGTCCGTCAAATCACAACCAATGACCATAACGATGTTCAATTTGGGGTAAGGTAGAGGATAGGTTTTTTTTCCCAAACTTTATGTAGACCTTACGTGGGATTGTATCTGTATTTATGTCTATATATACTATTTTATGATGTTATTTATGGTTGGTTTTATTTTTTACTCTTTCATCACTTATTGTTTTTATTTGTAGCTTTTTGTTTATAAATCTTGGTGAATTTTTAGAGCTGAGGATCTCTCCGGACGCACTCTCTATACCCGGAGATAGATGTAAGACTTGCATACATCCTACATTCCCAAAACCCGGCTATTAATGGGATTTACTAGGTATAGTTGTTTTATAGTTTTAACACGATTAGCTCTTTAAGTGGTAAATTGACTAAAATGCCTTCTAGTGAAGCACACATAAGGTGACTTAATTGAATTACTAAATATATTTTAGTGTAAAAGACTGAAACCAAGATGAAAATCCAAATAAAAGATATCAAGTAAAAATCATTTAGTAAATGGCCCATTTCATAATTTGAGATATTCAAATTAATAAAAATTATAATCTATGTTATGAACATTTATATTGTGGTGACTATCCACATTCTAACTCCCATGTTAATATTTAGTTTGTATTCATATTGTAGCACTATAACTAGAGACTTCTTGTATTTGATATAATATACTCAATGAAAGGACTTCTCTCATCCATCATACTATACTATCTTTCTTTGTATTTTGTTCTTATGTTTATCGAATATGAATATTGGTTGCTAATAGGTTGTTGTTTTACAACACGTTATCAGCACGAACCCTACATCTTGTTTGAAACTTTGATTTTGGTACATTCTTCTAAAAGTTAACGATTGGAGCTGCCATCAGACTTCCTTACATGGAATCAATTGTGTCATCTTCTGGAATATGGTAACCGATATTTCCATTCCTGATAGGTTTGTCCTTCACAACCTTGGTAACAAATCTAATGCCCTTTTATTATTTATTTGTTTATATTTATATTATAGAAAAGAGTAATGATTTGTAGCCTCTCGGTTTTTTTAAGCTATATTAAATTGTTTAAACTGAATATTCGCAAAAAAAAAAAAAAAAAAAAAAAAGCGTGACTAGAGAATATATTATTGTTTGGTAATTAGTAATTAGAACATAGTTCAGACGTGATTTAGTGTATAGAGATACAAACCTTTATATATAGAATTCATGTGTACATGTGCTATTTCAATATTTTATAATATATGAGAATGCATAATTTTAATTCCATTGAATATTTTATATTCTTTAGTTTTTTTAACTAATGGTTTTGTTAGTTATGATAAATAAAAGGTTTAAAGTATTTAATAGAAAACCCTAGCAAGCACTATGATAATGAAGCTGACAAATTTGTACCGTAAGGATGCTAGTAATCATTTATTTAATACAAAACGTATAGTGTTATTATTAAGGCAATGCTATTGGATTTTCACTTGACACAATTTTAAGCTTATACTTTGTAACCAACTAAGTAGAAACAAAGGTGATGATTAATACCGACCCGAACATTAAATTTTTATATATATACTTTGTCATTGATCATTAGCTTAATATAGCTTAATATAATTTGTAAATTGTTGCATTATATTCATGGAGTTCATATTAACCGACACGTGCATTAAATCAACTAGTCTTTTGGGAAGATAAAGTTCATCCTAATTGATTAAATGAAATTTAAATGGCTAAATAATAACATTATGGCCTTTTAACCATTTGGTGTGCTAACAATATACGACTTGTTGGTTGTCTTCAATTTGTTTGTAATAAGTCATTTCGATTTTTGGAATGGTCCTTTTTTGTCTTGTCATGATAAATTCCTTGTACTCTGCATCTTTTTATACACATGTACCACTCATAAAGGTAAACGCTTCTTGTTGAATATACTTATATTTTTATTAACTTGGTTTCTTAATTCTTACCATCTCGACATACTTTTGCAACAAAAAGTTGAAATCCTGTTAATATAAATCAAGTAAAAGAAAGCCCGTCTCCGTGAGTTTGTTCCACTCTTAGACGTATAATATATTTAACTTTTGTAAGCGATGAAAATATAATATAGTTCTGTGTTTTTTATTTGGATCTTTAACTTCGCTTATATTCCTAAACTTTATAAATATGATAAGCAAAACATGATTATATGCTTACATGTGTACGTCTTATACTAAACCTTTAAATTTATGTTGATAAACTTTTAGTATTAGACCGTAATATCACATAAACACAATAAACAATATACATATATATATATATATATATATATATATATTTGGTTGTAAACTATAATTGATGAAAAGCATCTTATTTCATAAAGAATAATTATTGTATATCATGTTTTATTTGATCTTGATATACTCTTGGCATTGTATAATATGTTACAATGTTGGCATATATATTTTATCACTAGAGTTGTAAAAATTTTGAGAGAAATGAGCATACTCTGTCACAATTACTTATCAATTGATGTTATGTGATAAGAAGATTATCTATACGGGTTGAATACAATATTTTTCATTGTCAAACCTCAAATATACTCTTGAAGTAGGAAGATTGTTAAAGATTATACAAGGTTTTTAAACGACCACCATGAAAATGCCCACCATGTAAATGGTGTGGTGCTAATCCATTCCCTGAAGTGAGTGTGATGATATAATGATCGTAACCATATACAAACTATGAAAATTCAAATGATTGCACCATGAAAGTTGTGTTGTGCTAAACCATTTTGGGAAGTAAATGTGTTGATAGAATGATCAATGTAGGTGGCGTAATCCATTATTTGAAGTGAATGTGATGGTATAATGCTTGTTGTAAAGTCGGTGATCATGAAAATATTGTGACGATTAATAATGAGATTAACTATGATAATAATGTGAAGATTATACAATGATTGCTATAAAGGTCATGATCATGGTAAATGAGAAAATTGTAGTGACCCTCGCGTTAATAATGAGACAACCATGTTAATATTAAAATTGACCACAAAAAGTGGCGCATCAAAGGAGTGATTATACGAGAGTAAACGGGAAATGTATTATAACATGAACGTTTGAAATGATAAGACATTATTCTCTCATAATTTCTAACGTGTTTCAAACAAACACGAGTGAAACTAAAGCGTATATGATCATAAGCAAGAAATTTATGGATCACGATTGTTTAATATATTGGCTTGACCGGTTAGACCATTCCGAGTCATTGGTGATGTGAAAATATTGAAGAACCGGAAAGTTCATGGTAATTAAACATACAAAGTTTTCTCTCAGTGGGGAGTTATTTATTAACCAACAAAGTTTTCTCTCAGTGGGTGTTAATCTCTAATATACTATGAAAATGATAAAAGGATATGTATATCCCGACATGATACCATTTAGTGTTTTTAAATCGATGCATCGTCTAAATGGTTATCAAATTCGCAGCCTGAAGTTTGCGTGACTTGTGACTTAGCTAATAGCAAGCACATTATTCTAGACTTTTTTGATAAATGTAGTGATTTTAATTCCCATATTACTAATGATTATTGGAATAAGTGTTACAACATGTGATGAATGTTGTTACTAACATTTTTTTGTCGAAGACGATGAACAAACGTCTATGATTAATTACAAATCCAATAATCATGAGAGCAAAAGTTCAAATCTGTTTGTTGGAACATGTGTTTTTTACACGAGGTAATATTAATTCACATAAGGCCAATAAGTTATAATACTTAATCCCCATTACAATTGGTTTTCGATTGAGAACCAAATATTTCTCATTTATAGTTTTAAAAGTGAAATATACGTCGCAATTACTCCACCACAATGCACAAATATGAGACATCATGGAAGGTTGAGAATATATGTTGGATATGGAAAAATATTGATAATTATGTACTTAGAGTCATCAACGTGGAATTTGTTTATGACTCAATATTGATTTGTACTTAAACAAATAATATTTCCAACATGACGGGGAAATAAGAAGTAGTTGAAAAATTAAAAAGGTGTAATGAATTATCATTATGTTGATCCTCAAGTTAAAAAGTGTAAACCAGAAGTTCAAAAGACAATTCATTTACAAGAATTAGCAAATTAACTACCGGATGCATTCAATGACCTGAATAGAGTGACTAGCTAAGTCACATATAACAACTGCTATTGCTCCAATCATACATTGGTGATGAGTCTTGGCACGCCTGAAGAGTGTTATTCTATGCGGTTCAAAGAATAAAAATCCTCGAAAATGGAGGAAGTAATGAAAATGGTCAAGTCGAGGTATAATGAAATATTCTCTTTAAAAGACGATAGACATGATGGTTCTATAATTTTAGTGTTGTAGTTTTTTAATCTTTGTTTGTTTTCTAGGTTATTTGAAACCCGATTAGACAACCCGGAAAAACCTGAATCTGACTATCTGAACCCAAAAAAAACCTTAAGAGATTTGGGTTGAGTTTCATGTATATAATTAAAACTTTAAAACCCGAAAAACATCTCTGGTCTCCTCCCTTCCTTTGAAGGTAGAAGCCCCGTGATGGACAGTACAATACAGTAGTATTGAAAGTTGATTAGAGTGTCGTAAATATAACATATGAAACAAATTCCACATTACCAAACAATTTAATTGGTTTATTTAATTGCATAAGATTCTTTTTCATAGAAAAACCAAATAAGTCGACTTTGACCGACACACACAAATTGACCGTAATAATACAATATGGAAATATGTAGTTGTAAACAAACCCAACTTGTCTCTTTTCATATCACTACGCTAGAAGGTGTTATCATCGGCAGCAACTCCTTCGGACCACAGGCGTTGTACAAGGTTCTTTTTTGTTGCAGTTACTCCTTTGTGTTAAAAGATCATGTCTTCCATTGTAGATCTTAAGTCCTTAAAGATTCCACTGCAAGACATATCATATGCAACAAATGATTTTGCTAAAGAGAACTATATTGGATTAGGCGGGTTTGGGAGGGTTTACAAAGGCATATCTGAAAAACATGGCACCATCGCTGTAAAGCGGTTGGATCATGATCGTGGTGAGCACAGTCAAGGAGATCACGAATTCAAAACAGAGATTGCCTTACTATCAGTTTATAAACATGAAAACATTGTGTCTCTTCATGGGTATTGTGATGATGATGGCGAGAAGATACTTGTATATAAGTATGAAAGCAAGGGAAGTCTCGACAAGCATTTATATAACAGAGATCTAACTTGGACCCAACGTCTGCAAATATGTTTGGACGCTGCCCGTGGATTAAAGTACCTACACTATGACGTTGCTCCTCAACATAGAATTCTCCATAGGGATGTAAAGAGCGCAAACATCCTTTTGGATGAAAACTGGAAAGCAAAAATCTCTGATTTCGGGTTGTCCCGAAATGGTCCTACTATGCAGTCTAGCTTTGTTATCACAAATGCTTGTGGCACATTAGAATATATTGATCCCGAGTACTTTTATACAGGTCAACTAACACCTAAATCAGATGTTTTCTCTTTTGGGGTTGTATTGTTTGAAGTCCTGTGTGGAAGACCAGCATTTCTTAAGGTTGATGGCCAACTTTTTTTTTCTTGGGTCCGGAAACATTGCAAAAGGCAAACACTCGATAAGATCATTCATTCTGACATACATGAACAAATAAACACAGCTTCCTTACATTCATTTTCAACCGTTGCCTATCAATGTCTGAATAATGGAGAAGAACGCCCAACAATGAAGGAGGTCGTGGAACAACTACAGAAAGCTCTTGATTACCAGTTAGTAAGTATTGCACATGCATTAGGCGGTTTTACATTTTTTGCAGCGTTAAACGTTTATTAATTACCTTTATATTATTTCTTAATGCTTGATTTCTTGTTCTTAATGATGTCATTTGGTCCTTTTACTAATAATTAGCATCATCGTAAAATTACAAAATCCATGTGTCTGATGGCTATCCTTTTGTTTGGGTGTTTGTCATAGGCACCAAGTGGACCATCATCTGATATATACCATGAACATCATGACTTTGTTGATCTTCACCGGAGACGATCAAGGTGCCTTTTTTTTTATGTAACAATAGATTTCATTTTCCCTCGTATATAACATACTAGTTGATCCAGTATATGGATGCTGTGTAGATTAGTCAAATTATTAACTCATATTTGGATCGATGGGAATGCCAAAAGAATGATGAAAAAAAGGGTGAATAACAAAATAAATAAATAAATACATAACCAACATAGATTTATTTTTTAATAATTTGGTTTTTACTTTGATTTGTTTTTTTATTACTTATTTTAACTAAAGTCTAGAATCTTGATCGAAATAAAAAATCTGGTTATGGTCTTTGTTATTCATGTCTTTAGTTAATTATCGATTACTTTGACCAAGTTTATTGTATAAGCTAGTAGAATATCCTGTAAATAAAATGCCATTAGTAATGTTTAACAAATTTTGATATATTATAGTCAGTTTTCCTTCATTTGGGTTTTGTAAAAATCTTTGCTGGAACGTACATAGCACTTTTTATCGCTTTCTTTCTGCGTTACGTGGTATCAGAGAGTTTTTAGTATCTTGATGGCATGCTGCGTTGGAGTAATTAATCAACCTTCTAGTTTTTGTGGTGGAGATCGCGGGGTTGATCATTTGTGGTGTGTGTTAGAGGATCTCTCTCCTAAGGCCGATAACTTCGACATAATCATTGAAGAGGTGATAACACCAGTTGTAGCTATCGACATATTATCAATATGAATAGGCTTATGTTTTATTACCACCTCTTACGTGAGAAGAGGTATTCTTATACAGATGATAATTCTAATGTTTCAGCCGATGATTCTCACAACGATAATGATGTGCTACATCAAGATATTGAGGTTGACAACATACATTAAAAAAATTCCAACCATAAAGTTGGAGTGACAAAAGACGTTAGAATGGTAGATTGGTAGAGAGTTAAGAAATCAAGAAAGGATATGGTGAAGGAAAAGAAAACAAAGAAATTGACAATATCGTTTGTCACTAGGGTTGAAATATTAACAAAAAATTGAAAATTGTTGAAAAGGTAAATCCAAAGGTAATTTATAGTGGGGAAATTTATGGGGTAGAGAAACACACTAACTAGTCAACTAAAACTTTCTACCACTAGAATTCAGGGATGAATTCTTTTCACTTGAGGAAGAATTCAGGTAATTCAAATTGACAAGTCGTGTGTTAACTTGTGGGAATGCGGTAGAGGAGTGAGAAAACGATCCATAAACTGACAAAATAATCATAAAACCATTTTAATATTTTAACTTTTACTTAGGGGAGAGGGGTGGTGGATGTGGTGGCATCACTCATCACACACCCCACCAAGCAAATGGTGCCACATCACCAACCTCAAATTCATCACATGTGATGGTTTTTTACTATGGGTGGTGGTATGGTGTGGTGTGATGGTGTGTGATGGTTTTTTTTTAATAAATACTAAAATAAATAAAAAGAAAACAGTATTACATTAACTAAAAAATAAAACAAGATTACATTAAAAAAAGGCAACTAAATTAAAAAAACCGACAAAAAAAACCTACGGCCCTTCCCAACCCCATTTGTCGCATATCTCTCGTTTGCGTTGAAGTAGGAGCGATTTAAAGGGTTCCTCAAGATGTTCGTGCGGTTGTAGGAGGAAAGTTAGACCGGCGTTTTTTTGTTTTTCATTCAAATGGTTGATATATGTCTCCTTACGTTTCATTTTTAAAATATGAGCCTCTTTCCTTCGCTCCTTCGTCTCGACCATTTCCGCCATCTTAGCCGACTTGTATTCGGCGAAGTTTTCGGCCACCGCTTCCTTTCCAAGTCTTGACGGTTCCCCACTTTTCTTGCGATTCGGCCGTGTGGGTGTGGGTGTGGGTGTGTCTTCGTCGGGATTGTCTTCGGGTTCCTCGTTCAAGTTCATGTTTGGCATGTTGCATGACAAGCCGCCGGTAGACGTTGTGTAGCCCCTGGACTCGAAAGTTTTTGATCTTTTTGAAGAAGATCCTTTCTTCATTGGAGCCCTTGGTCCGTTCAAATCGACCAAGGGAATCGGTTTCCACTTCGCGTGACGTCTCGCAATCTCCCACGCTTTCAAGTGGGGAAAATCCTTACATTTGTAAACTCGGACATATTCACGCAAAGCGTTCGTTATCATAGTCGCCTCGCTCGATCCGCTTTGTGGAGTTCGGGACTACAAAACATTTAGAAAAATATATATATATATCAAATTGTAAAAATAAAGTACTAGATTATAAAATAAATAAACCAAAATAGTTACCTCTTGGATGTAACAAACATTAAATTTGGACACTTTTCGATTCAAATCTCCCCACTTGCCAATCATTTCATCCTTGTTTCGTTCGGTTGCGCCGGGAAGTTGCGAGAAATGTTCTTTAATACGTTTTCATAACGCTTCTTTTTTTTGTTGGTTTGAGCGTTTTTTTGATTCGGAGCAATGTAAATAAGCCTTGGTCAATGCGACCTCCTCATCGGCCAACCAACGCCGAGCACCTCTTTGATTCGGCTCCTCATCCTCAGATTCATCTTCATCCAAAGTTTGCACATCGTGACGAAAAGCACTTGCAAATTGATGTATAACATCGTTATTGTCTAGGGGATCGACAGACATTGGAGACGGTTGAGATCCAAACATTTGAGACGGTTGAGATCCAAAAGTTTGAAAAGCATTATTTGAGTAATTTTGGGTAGAAAAAGGGGGAATAAGAGGTTGGTTTTGATACGATTGGTTTTGGGACGGTTGATAATAACGTTGTTGTTGGGAAGGTTGTTGTTGGTTTTGGGACGGTTGGGGATAATAAGATTGTTGTTGGGAAGGTTGGTTGTGTCGGGTTCGTCTTGTAAGCGAAATCTCGTCGGTTCGCCTAGATTTTGTCGAACCTTTGGTCGGGTTTGGGTTTTCTTTGAACCCGACCCACGTTTCTTAGAACCCTCCATTTGATATGTTAAAAATGGTGTGTGTAATAGAAGATTTTGAGTTGGATTTAAGTTGGATTTGTGTATGTTTTGAAGATATATTTATATAGGTAAATAATGTTTTTTTTTATTTTCCAAGGCTTCCAACGGCTACATTCCTCCATTTCAACGGCTCTTTTCTTGGAATTCAACCCCTCATCAAGCATGATGGACATCACGCAAATATGTTCCAATTCGCGTGACAAGGGGGAGGCGGCGGTGTGGAGAAGGTCACCACGCGTGATAGGGTCTCCATCATGTGATGCCCCGTCCCCCTTATCGTTGGTTCAAATATTAGTTTGTTTTAAAAAATTAAAGCCTAAAATATGGGTTACCCAAACTACTATGCCGGCCGGTTATGATTTTTTATTCCATTTATGTCTTTAGTTATTAAGTCGGATGCTTTGAATGAATTTAATGTGGCAGAATAGCTTGTAAACAAATTTCATTTGTAATGTTAGGACAGCTTTTAATAATCTAATACAATTTCTCTCAAATGGAATTTTTTTATCTAATTATTTGATAGAACATATTAGCTATTTTATCGCTTCCGCTCTACATAAATTATAGTTTTTGAAGTTAAATAAATATATTTATAATTTTGAAATTTTAGAAGCAAAAAATAAGGTAAGTAAACCATATTCAAAATTAACTTTTCTGGTATCGAACTTCCAAATATCCATATTTATATTATATATAATGAGGGGAGAGATGAGTAAATTAAGATATTCTTTTAAGTAAAATACAAGCTATCAAACACATAGTACAACCTTTAATAGGGGTAAAAGAGATATTCATACATTAAATCTCACGTGTGTTTCAGTTTATTCAAATATAGTTACAATATTGCCCCTTATCTATTCAAAACTTTTGTTAATTTAAATAATATTTACAAATTTGTCCCCTCATCTTTAACCTTTACTTGACAACTTTATTTACTTTTATATTTTCTTTCTTATTTTTAAGTATATTATATCATAAAAATAAAGAAACTTATCGTTGCGACGGGCTCATTTTTTTCAACGTTTTGATATAAATTTTATTCAATACAGAGCTGTCATTTATAACAAGTCAACAAAGCATGAATGTACAATCATAATACCAAAGGTGGTTAAAAGCATCCAACGTCCACCTATTTTTTCTCATAAAGATACAAACAACACCTCCAAATATTACAACAACCCAACTTAGGGTATTCATTTAACTTCAATAATCACATTACCTTTCACTTTTATAATTTAAATACAAAAAATAGTAACATATTTTTTAACCTTAACACATAATATTTTAATTTTTAACCTTAAATTAACTAGCTTGATGAATCATTATATATTTCTATAATATTCTCTAAAATAAATAAATCCCATATTTGTGACATTATTAAGATTAACCTTTACTCGACCCATATACTTATTTGTGTTGTGTCAAGCCCGCTTAAAATCGTGTTGTGTTTCGTGTCATGCTGAACTATAAACGCCCATAACTGTTACGTGATTACCAAGGTCTATGTTCAAATACCCGCTGCATCGCGCGGACACTCTTCTAGTTTAATAAAACTAATACGCGTTCCTACAAAATTGTGCGAGAGAAAATCGATACAAATTTGAAAGAACAGATTTTTTTTAAGAAAATTTGTTAAGGAATAAGGGTTTTATCAAATAAAAAACCCCTAAAGTCATTCACTAAAGAAAACTTGTTAAGGAATAAGAGTTTTACCAAATAAAAAACCCCTAAAGTCATTCCAATAACCTTTTAGAGCAGAAATTATATTTATGAGCGGCGTCGGGATTTTCACATACGAACAACACAAAAAAAAATATTTAAGGTGGGCGGCCGCCCCCCATTCTTAAAGCCTAGGTCCGCCTCTGCTTCAGAGTCAAATGACTACATTGGCCTAAAGAATATTATATAGGGATGAGAAAATTTGGAGAATTAGCCAAATCTATTTTAGGTGTTGATAACCATAATAATTATTATTCACAATACTCCCTCTTGGTTATCAACTTCATACGCTTCGAGATGTTGCCTCATTAAAAACCTTGCTAGGAAAACCCATTGGGATAAAACATAACTAAGTGAAAAAGAGTGTAGCGCGTATGTCTCCCCTGATTTATATATCATTTAAAACGGTAAGTAAGAATCTTCTTTGAAAGTTTCTCAAAACTTTTGTAGTCAATCATTTTCGTCTTGGTCCCTTGATATGCTAATCTTTAACTTGAACAATGATGCATGATCTTCATGTGAAAACTTCACGTCTTGGTCCCTTGATTGTTAACCCTTGTTGTCAATCATTATATCCATGACTTTGTTGTGTTTCTCTGCATCAACAAGACTAACCAAACCTGTTTTGATGGGTTAGCTAAATATTACATATTTTTCATACCTGAAGTATATGTTTTAACCCATTCTGATGTCTCCTAGATGGACACATGATGATAAATATAAAATAAAAGATATAGAAATCATATATAGCGAGCAATAAATATTAATGTGCATATGTATTTAATTATGATACTTCTAAACCAATAATGTTTCATATTGTGATAGGAAATGATATAGAGTGATTGTTGGACTTTTTTTAACATACTCAAAGAATGAATCTTGTCTTTAATAGATTTCTCAACATATTTTAGATATACTTTGATGGATTGATAAACATACAATTACATATACACTCGAACTACAAATCGAGCAATAATCATACTGTGTCAAGGTCTTTAAAAAATTCTCCATCTAAAAGCTCGGCAGTTTCTCTCGATGATGTGTACATCATCACTGTAACTGCGATTATATGAACTTTTAAGAGTGCAATTTTGAGTAGAGCATTACTTATTATATCCAACTTATCTCTCTTTTTATCAAAATACCTCTTGATTTTTACGTACCATGCTTAATATGACTTTTTTAGTCATACGTAATAAGCATAACTCTATACATTTTTCAATCCATCATCAATTCTTTCCATTACTTTTTCAAGATTTTTGTTGCATAAACTTGCTCCTTTAACATATTAAATTTTTTTATCACATATCAAACATCATTATTGTACCATTCCTTTCTTTGTTAAGATATTGTATTCATAAGGTGCAATATCTTCTATGTATATATATTGATGCACAAGAATCACATTGTTAAGATGTTTCAGTTAATCTTTCAAACATTAAGATACCTTAGAAAAATCTTGTTTCATTTATGTTCAACATATTCAATAATCATAACGAATTCAAATATGAATCTATATACAACATGAGTGATAGTGTTCTCGAGAACTTAATTTTGATAATTCAAATCCTTCATAGACTCTTATGTAAATTTTTAATATCAACTTATTCATAATATTTATTAGACGCGGATAAATTCTCTCTTTATAATACCAGACTATTAGGGTAATGGAAAGTCATTGCGTCCACCACTAGAGAATACATTATCGCATGTCTTTACAAAATCCTTGTGCCATTAGTCTTGTCTTATTTCAATTAATTTGATTTTCATATGATTTGCATAAAAGACTCGTTTCTATCCAACATATATTACAACTTCTGTTGTATGGACCGTCGGTCCGAAAACTTTCCAATTCATATGAGAATTTTAACTCTGCATGAGTTGCGTCTCTCAATTTTGGCCAGACACTTATACGCTTTCATTCATGGGAAGATCGTAAATCTTGATCCTCCTCCTCATCATCAATTTAAGCACTAATTATATTTAAGTATAACGACGTCGACTATATTTCGATTCCATATATCTTTGTAGATGTTGAGAGCTCTTTTTCGTCAGGTACCTAATGTTCTTCAAGAACCATCATGTCTAATCTCTTTCAAAAGACCTTTTACTGCACATCGACTTGACCATCTTCATTACTTGCTCCAACTTTCGAGGAAACTTTCCTTTGGAACCGATTAGTCTACCACGCTACACGTGTGTGTTAGACTATTATCAATATGTGTTTGTGCTT
>NW_027503933.1:0-27518 GCF_021521415.1 Bidens hawaiensis | reverse complement strand
TGCTCAAGTTTCAATTTAGAAACTTTAATCTACTAAAGGGTGAGACTGTTGAGGAGATGACTACAAGGTTTAATCATTTGATAGCAGAGATGGATAAAATGAAATTGGAAACTTCTGAAGTTGATAAGATTGATACCATCAAGAGTGCTTTACCGAGTTCTTATTCTACCTTTTTAATGGTCTTGAAAGAGAACAATTACTTCAACAATGAAGACTTAACAGCATCCGAATTCTTGCAAAGATCAAAGCAAGAGAATACGATCTAAAATGTCAAAAGTCTTCCAAGGAGAATCAAGATCCTGCTTTCTACGGTGGTAGCATGCCTTTAAGTTCAACCATTTCTCCGATCACTGCATTCCTTACACAAAATGCAAGTGAGAATGCGATAACTATTTATAGTGATCCAAGAGCATGTTTCTACACTGCCGGTAATTCTGGATCACCTGGTGCTTCTGGTGGATCTGGAAATTCATCCACTACAAATCAATTCTCACCACCACCGACTGTAAACATGAAGGAAGCTGAACAAAACTTTGCTGTCTTATCAGCCTTCATGTCTTCCTATGAGAATTTGGTGAGTAGTAAGATAGCCACGAGTGATTTGACTGATGAAGACTATGATCAGATTGATTCAGATGACTTAGATATTATGGACTTGAAGTGGAATATGGCAATGATTGTCCGTAAAGTTAAAAGGTTTATGCAAAGGACTGGCAAAGATCTTCCCACTTTAAATAAGAAGTTGGGATTTGATAAACTGAAAGTCAAATGTTATAGTTGCCAGGAATTTGGGCATTTTGAAAAAGAATGTGATAAGCCGAAAAAGGAGTATACTGGTCCTCGTGGTCAAAACCAAAGTTCTTCTACACCACGAGGGAATGATGCTAAAAAGAAACCGTCTACTTCGGGGTCATAAGCAATGTTAGCTGATGGAACTGATTGGTCACAACGACTGTTGTGTGGTGATAATCAAGCTATTTTAGTTATGTTCAAGACAAATGATGTTTTTCAAGATGCAAGCGGAAGTGAGTTATCATCTGACAATGATACTGAATCGGACTCTGATGATTCATGTGTTAATATTCCAACCACGTTTGCTTGCATGGCTAAGATCAATGAGGTTAGTCCTTCTATCTCTGCTACTTCGTCTGTTAAAGTAACTTGTGTTGAATGTGAGACAAACAAACCTAAGTTAGAATCTTTAAAGAATCATAATGATAATTTAGTGAGAGAAATTGCTTCATTAAAGGATACTTATCGACAATCTCTTGAATCTCAAATGAGATCTCAAGAGAAGATTGAAGCTTTGTCGACAAGTAACCATGATCTCAAGGCTGAGTTATCTGTGAAAATGACAATTAATGATCAAAAGTTTCATGAAATTCTGAAACATCGTTCAACGATAACCGAGCTTGAGAATGAGGTTCTTGAGTTAAAGAACAAGTTAGGAAAATTCCGAATTTCTTCCTTTTTGCTAAACGAAATAATCGAAGTATCTGGTAAGCAAAAAGATTCAAAGAAAGGTATAGGTTTTGTTGAAATTCCACCACCGTTTCACAATGATTATAAAGTAAATCCTTTTGCTAAAAGAGAAGAAAATGTAATTGTGAAAGCACCTGTGATTTCTGAAAAATCTAAACCAGATAAACCTGAAACTGTTAAAGCCCAACCTGCAACTCAAAAACCGCATGTAGAAAGCTACAAAGTATTTGTTGAAAATGTTGACAAATTGATTATTAAGGATGTGTTTGAACCTGAGGTTGTACACAAAAACGAGAACATTCCAAGTTCTAATCACATTCTTTGTGAACCTCATGAATTTTAGGATGTTGTGTATGGATCACACACAACTCATGTGAGAAAAGAAAACCAAGTTAAGGTTAAATCTGTGAAGGCAAAGAAATCAGAAAAACCAAAAATTTCTGATAGGATTTGATGCGTTTCATCAATCCTACTGTTTCTAAGCCATCATATGCTCGTGTTTTTAAGTTAAATGGAATGAACACGATGTTCACTGAAAAAGTCATTCCGATTAGTATTATCAAACCGGAACTGGTCGAAAGTGTCTTTTACAATGAAACTTACAAGCTACCATACCTTGAACGTCAATATGCTTGTGCCAAAAGATCAAACTCATCAGACCCATTGGTTAGAGCTAAACAAGTATTAAAAAATGCTAAGAAAGTTCAGTTTGTGAAATCCACTGGAACTAACACATTGCAAATTTTTTCAAACTGCTCTAATCTTGACTTTTATATGAAAAGAAGTTTGTCTCATCTGATGATTTGGCCAAGAGTTTCACTAAAAATGTGAGTCATCAACCTTCTGTTGCATTTGTTTTTGCCAAATCTCAACATGACCGTGTGGACACGCGAAGTTTCTTTTTGTGGGGACAACAAGGTCATGTGGTGAGAAACTGTGGCCAGCAGAAATCCCAGAATCTTCATCCATTTGTCAAGGACCATTCAAAACCGGTTTCCTTAAAAAAGGAGATTTTGAAACGACCTGTGTCGTGTGATGATGATACTCACATCATGTTTTCAAACGTGAATCCACGTAAGGTAATTCATGTGAACGAAACACATGGTCAAGTGAAACCAAAGTTTGTGCCAACTGAGCCTATATGCAAGAACGTGAACTCAAATGTCGTTCAAGCTGCTTACATAAGAAGAAAGTCTAAGAAGCCGGTAACTTATTCTCAAGTTGCTGAACAACAGTTGAATTTTGTTCAAGTTAATGTTCCAAGAGAAACTCAAAAGGTGCCCAAGACTGAGGCCTGGGATTCTTTTTGAACTAATCACTTTTACTTTGTGTGTAGGGTACATCCAAGACCGTGTCTGGTGAAAACTAGATAATGGATAGTGGATGTTCTCGTCATATCACTGGAATTATCGACCTCTTAACAAATGTGAGAAATATTCAACGGGGTTATGTGGCGTTTGCTGTGAATTCTTGGGGCATGATAACACAAGAAGGTGAAGTTTCAAATGGTCATATTATATTTGAAAAAGTCAATTACTATGACAAGGTGGACCATAATTTATTGAGTGTGTCGCAAATCTGTGACAAAAAGTACACCACGGTATTTACTTATAAAGAGTGTTTGATTTTGAAACCGGGATATGTGATTCCCGAGGACATGGTTGTCATGCGATAACCTCGATCAAATGATATTTATGTCTTAAATATGAGTTCTAAAGTATCAACGTCTATCGAAACATGTTTTGTCTCAAAAGCAACCGAGAAGGACTCTATTCTATGGCATCATAGAATGGGTCACATTCATGTTTGAAAGATGAACTATTTAATGGAGAATGACCTAGTTGAGGGTGTTTCTTTGAAGAATTTTAAGTTATCTGATCACTGTGTTGCGTGTAAGAAGGGCAAGCAGAAGAAAAAGTCACACCGATCTAAGTTATTTAATTCCATTGATACTCCTCTTGAACGACTTCATATGGATCTTTTTGGTCCTGTGAATTGTGCGAGCATCTCCGGAGATTAGTATTGTCTTGTAGTTACTGATGATTATTCAAGATACTCATGGGTCTTATTTATGAGTTCAAAAGATCAAACACCTGTTCTGGTACAAAAGCTAATTATTAAGATCGAATCACTATATAAACAAAAAGGTAAGGAGAATTCGAAGTGACAATGGTACCGAATTTAAGAACACTGTATCGGATTTATTTTGCGTTCAAAAGGGAATTCATCGAGAATACAGTGCACCCTATATACCCCATCATAACGGTGTTGCTGAAAGGAAGAATAGAACTTTGATTAAAGCCTCAAGAACTATGCTTGCTGATTCTAAGCTTCCTGTCCAATTCTGGAATGAGGCGGTGAATACAACTTGTTATACGCTTAATTGGGTTCTAACTGTTAAATGACTCAAGAAAACAAGTTATGAGCTTTTAAACAATTGAAAGCCTAACTTAAAGTACTTGGAACCGTTTGGGTGCCATTGTACGATGTTGAAGAAGGATGTGTGTAAATTTGAAGAAAAAACCATTGAAGGATATTTCTTGGGATATGCTTCTCCAAAGAAACGGGTATTTAATCTCCCTTCTGGTTGTGTTGAGGAATGGTATCATTTGGATTGTCAAAAGTACACCACACCTCCTCAAGGGAAAGGTCCCGACTGGATGTTTGATTATGACAGCTTATTTGATTCATTTACTCCATCAACTGAGAACTTAGATGAAGACCTGGTTCGAGCATACTTTGAAGATCATCTGGTCATTCCAAGATTTTCAAGTTCTAATGATGTTGAAGCTCCACCTACTGCTTCAACTGAAGATCCATGTGATGCTTCTCCAGCTACTTTTGATAATGCGTCTACTTCTTCTGATGACAATCAAACTGATAATCTGGTTGTTGAACTTGGCAGTGATGTTTCATCTCCTGAACTTGGTGAACATTACACTAATTTATTTGATAATGTTGTTGTTCCTGAGAATCCGACTCTTCAGATTCATAATTATCATCCACAGGAAAACATCATTGGTGAACATGATGTGGGTGTTCAAACACGTCATCAAGTTGCTTCGTCAAGTGAAAATAACGTATTGTGTGCATATGCAGATTTACACTCTTCTGGAATTGTAAATATTGCTAAATTCACTTGCTTTCTATCCCAAGTTGAGCCAACGACGCCCCATTTGGCACTTCAAGATCCTTCTTGGGTAGAAGCCATATAAGAAGAATTACAGCAATTTGCACGATTTGGTGTTTGGGATTTAATTGACAAACCCGCTAGAGTCAAGCAATTCTAACTAAGTGGGTATTTAAATGTAAGAAAGACGATCGAGGGATGATAGTAAGGAACAAGGCACGATTAGTGGTGCAAGGTTTTCATCAGCAAGAGGGTATTGACTACACTGAAGTATATGCTCCGGTTGCAAGATTGGAGTCTATTCGAATCTTTCTGGCGTATGCTGCTTATAAGAATATCAAGGTCTATCAAATGGATGTTAAAAGTGCTTTTCTCAATGGTGAACTACACGAGGAAGTGTTCATTTTACAGCCTCTTGGCTTTGAAGATCCTAATTATCCGGACCGAGTTTACCGATTAAATAAGGCCCTGTATGGTCTACATCAAGCCTCGAGAGCTTGGTATGGCATGCTCGCCGACCATCTGACTGATAATGGCTTCAAGCGAGGGACTGTCGACTCTACTTTATTTCATAAGACTGTTGGTGATGATCTTCTCCT
Organism: Bidens hawaiensis; assembly: GCF_021521415.1. Lineage (NCBI taxonomy): Eukaryota > Viridiplantae > Streptophyta > Magnoliopsida > Asterales > Asteraceae > Bidens > Bidens hawaiensis. Next base: position 22,307 of record NW_027503933.1, on the reverse strand, counting down.
AATTCAGATTTATGTCACCGATATTATCTTTGGGTCTACAAACGACACGTTATGTAAGGAGTTCAAGAAGTCAATGCAAACGAAGTTCGAGATGAGCTCGATGGGAGAGATGAATTTCTTTCTAGGGTTGCAAGTTCACCAGTCTGCGAAAGGAATCTTTATTCACCAGACCAAATATGTGAACGATGTCTTGAGCCGATTCAAGATATCTGCCGGAAAAATCCCTTTAACTCCTCTCCCCGTGGGTCACAATTTATCATCGGATGAATTGGAGGATACCATTGATCCTACCCTCTATCGTGCTATGATCGGATGTATAATGTATCTAACGGCTTCTCGCCCCGACATTATGTTTGCTGTTTGTCTTTGTGCTAGGTTTCAAGCAAATACACGAGTGACTCACCTAGCTGCGGTCAAGTGAATTCTTTAGTATCTGAGGGGAAATCTAGTCATCGGGTTATGGTACCCCAAGGACGATAACTTTGAGCTTATTGCTTTTTCAGACTCGGACTACGGAGGTTGCAAGATCAACATCAAATCAATTACGGCAGGGTGTCAATTCTTAGGAAACCGGCTTGTTTCCTGGCAGTGTAAGAAGCAGACGACGGTCTCTACTTCAACCGCTGAGGTAGAATATGTTGCAGCCTCGAGTTGCTGTTCCCAGGTTTTGTGGATTCAACAACATCTGCGCGACTACGGTTTGAAGTTTCTTACTACTCCTATTTTGATTGATAACTCTGCTGCCATAAGTATAACAAAGAATCCCGTATAACACTCTAAAACGAAACATATTGAAATTCGATATCATTTCATACGAGATTTCTTTGAAAAGAAATTAATTGACCTTGAGAATGTACATACTGATTTTCAGAAATCCGATCTATTTACCAAAGCCTTTGACAAAACTCGATTTCAATTTTTGCTTGGTTTAAATGGATTGAAGACCCTTGTTGATATCCTGAAACAAGGATAACTATCTTTCTTTTCTTTTTTATTTCTACTGTTATAATTTATTTTGATTTTGAGTTTTAGGGGGTGAAAAATAGAAAATACAAAAGTATTGTACTTTTCGTATGTGTAGATAAAATCTAAAAACATTTAAAATAAAAAAAAATCAGAAACATTGAAAAAATAGAAAAATAAAAAATATTGTGTTTTTTCTTGTCATTATTTTATATACTTTGAAATAAAACATTATAAAACTTTGAAAGAGACAAAAATATTGTATTTTCAGTTTGTACAGAAAAATCTGAAAATCCAAAAATATTGTGAAGTTTCTTTGTTTATAAGAAAATTTTGAAAAAAAAAGACAAAAAGATTGTATTTATGTATGTTTAGAGAAAAACATTTAAAGATTTTTTGCATACGTTTGCTGAAAAATATGTCAATTACTCATATTTGTACTTGTATATGTTTGACCCTGAGATTTACTCGTAAATGATCGGGATAGTCATTCACCTGATAATGGAAAGTAGTTAGGGCGTTTGTTATGCGTTTTTAGTTTATTTTCTTGCTGAAAATTATGTCAGTTATTTAAGTTTGTGAAACATGCTTGCATGTCTTGGTCCTATTATTCACTTGTGAAATGATAGGTTAACCATTTATTTATAGACTTAATGTAACTAGGGCGATTAAATTTATTTTGTTTTATGCTCCTCAAATTTTTGAGTTTTTGAAGCAAAAAGAGAAAATGATAGTATATTGATTGTTTTAACCCCAAATCCAGCAAGAAATAAGCTTAAAAGACTAAGTGCTTAAATGCATTGGTGCATTGGTAGGTCTTAAACAAACTGTTAGAGTAAAGTAAGTGATATAAACATAAAGAAATGCCAAATTGAAAGAGGTGTTAGTCTCTAGCAAAAATCTCGGTGAGGATGGCAGAAATGTAATAACCTGTCATACTCAAGCCTTATACTTGTTTGATCACCCAAAAATAAAATAAAGCAAATAACAAGCATTGAGATTCTGGACACTGTGAGTCTTTATGCGGCTTAATCATCTGGGTATTCATATGCATGAATATTTCATTCGCTTTTAGAGAATAACCAAAGTCATTAAGCTTGATCACTGTTGTACCTCGTACAATCTGAATTACTGACTTGATCAAAATCCGCTGTTAGTCATACATTTGTTCCTCCCTTGCGCGCGTCTTAATACCATTAAGAAACGGACCCCAGGGGATATAATGTATGTTAGACAATAGATGGACTTGTGCATACTCACTCATAGTAAAGGAAACTCAATGCATTGCTCATAAATCTTTATAAAATTCAAATTTTGATTAGCAATATAATGGTTTAAGTCAAGTTGGGGTGATATGGCAAAAATTCAAATTAAGCTTGAACCGAGATTAGAGGCTGATAGGTTCTGATATTCTGTGCGTTAATTGTACCATTAATCATATCACAAAAACACTTGAAGGTTTGTTTTAGATTTAGTTGGACAACAATACCAATGACCGACTTAACGCCAGTCACAATATCGCTGAAATTTAAAACTATGATGGAAGGGCAATCTAGTCAATATGATTCTCTGCTCAAACTCACTAAAAATCCAAAAATATGTACTACTTTTGAAAAACCATACAAAAACACAAAAATATTTTCCTGTCTTACATGTTCATTTTCGGATATTTTTCTAGTATATATTTTTCGTTATCAAAAATCTCAAAATTCCAAAAAGATTTTATCTTTTCATCTTATATTTTATTTATTTAAGCTAAGTGTTTTAAACATGAAACACGTTAAGGTATTCTACCATCGAGATGTGGGTTCTCGGTGATTTATTTAATTTAATTTATTTATTCATTTAATTATTTAATTTAAAATTAAATAAAAAGCAATTCGTTAATTATGTATAACGAATTAGGCTATGTCTAACGAATTGCATTCTAACTCGTTACCCAAATTCGCATCCGCCACTCTGTAATGAATGACATTCAGTTGGTTATGCATACTTAACGAACTAGACAAGAAACAAGACTAATTCGTTAATATTATGTTTCAAAATTAACGAATTGAGTCTAGTTCGTTATGCCACGTGTTAACTTAAAAGATAATGAATCACCTGATTCTTTCTTTCAAAATTCAAACGAATCAGATGAGTCGTTACATTGGAAAGGGAGCCGTGTCAGACTATATAGGAAACTGTGAGGGAAATTCGTTTCACTATTCACCTTTCATCCTCCCCTTATACACTGTTACTCTGCTCAAAATTTCCAGAACTTTTGATCTTTGCTTTCCCATGTTTTATTTACATATTCGTGATACTAAGGTATAGTCGATCAAACCGTAATACTTATCGTTAAATTTTATGGTGGTTTGATGGGTTAATTATTGATGTTAAACTATCGGGTTTTAAGCTTTGTTTAAAACCATAATTTAAGTGATTTGCATCATGTTTTGGGAAACCCAAATGATACCATTCTAATCGCAATGAGTTTCCGAGATCCTTGTGATCACTTGTTCGGATATTCATCGACGATTAATGGGTAATTGTTATCAGAATTGCATATTTGACGTTCAGTGTTCGTGGTAATTTTGACCTTGACCATTTAAGTCAAACATTAAGCTAATCTGGCCATTCGTTATGCCTAATGAATTGGAACTTATTCGTGTCCCATTTGTTAAACAAATCACACGAATTAGGATAACGACATGTTTTTATAACAAATCAGATATGCATTCGTTATTTATAACAAATTAGCCATTAATTCTTTAAATTATGTTTGTGATTTGTTAGTCCTAATTCGTTCTCAATTTACTTGATAGCGAAGTAACATATTTGTTATAATGAATTACCATTCCTCATAACGAATTATTAACGAATGACATTTCTTTTAAAGTATTTTAATTTTAATAATTAGTTTAAATTAAAAAGTTATTATATTAGTTAAAGTAATTTAAATTATATAATATGATTTTTATTATTTATCACTAATTCTCGGTTTATATTCATAGTAAAATGGCCAATAACATGGAACAAAATCCTCCGGTGGCTGATCAACAACAACAGCAAGAACAAGAGTTACCATTACTTCTGTACGACACTAGGCATAACATCTGTGCTTTTGTCAGTACGAACTCTGTGGATGAAAACTTATTTGGTGCCTTATTGACGTTCATTCGACGTTCGGCTATCACTTTGCTGTGACTGCTTGGCCGAAAGTTTATCTAAGTATTATACATCAATTATGGAACACGGCCAAGTATGTTGAAGTTGAAAACCATATTGAAGCAACAATCAACCAAACGCCTATAACTGTTGATACTGATGTGATCCGACGAGTGCTTCGGTTTGGAGATACTATTGATCATCCGTGTGAGTTTGATAAAAGGTTGATCAAGGGTTTGTTTCGTAGAGTATTCTATGGTGGTGACATTGAAGCATTCATGTATAACAAGAACGGATTATTCCCAACGTAAAAGTATTTATTGCATGTACTAATCTATTGCTCAGGAGGACGAAAAGGTGGCTTCGATGAATGCCGGATTATGCTACAATCGGCAATTGTCGCGTTGATTATGAACAAGCCATTCAACTTCTCAGAAATGATATTTTATCATCTTAAGGAACAATGCCTTCATACGGTTCAACGAAAGAAGTTTTTAATGTATCCTCGATTCCTCCAGTTAATTATTGAAAATTTGATTCCTAATCTTTTTATTGATCAAACATTGGTGGATGGTGTGTTATCATTGGAGCATATGTCTGCTGATATTGTACGACGGATGAATATCTATCGGAAAGAGACACCCCGGACCAAACATTGGATTGGTCATCTGGTGAATCCAGATTATGCATGTCCTGACAATGATCGCTGGATCCATGATGACTCGGATTTTGAGCGTGAGGAAGGACCAGGAGGAAATGAGGGTGATGATCATGATGATGATGGTGGTGGTGATGGTGGTAATGGTGGTGCTGTAATGTTATTGGTAATGATCCTGCTCTACAACCTGCTGAGGTGCTTTAGCTGGTGCTATAGATGCTCATCATAAACGGAAAGGGAAAGGGTTGGTGAAAGAAGGATCGTGTAAGTGTCAAGTGTCGGCTGGTGCTGGCATCTCATTTGGAGTTCAACCTCCAAGGCCGTCTATTCCTCAACTTCCGACGGTGCCACTTACTACTAGAACCCCGAAGCATACATTGACGACCACTCTTACGTCGGATCCTAGGCTTGGTATGATTCCTCAATCGAATTTACCAACTATACCAAGGCCTACGACTGCTACATCGGTGGTTTCTCCAACACTAATGATGATGCCTCCACCGGATATTACATTTATGAGGCTCAATCGTCCTCAAGGTCCAGTTCAACATGTTCCTCCATTCAATGCAATATCTCAGGATCAGCAGACGAATATGCTTTTAAGCTTACTTCACCTTTATGAAAATCAAATGTCTGTTGATCGCCTGAATCAAGAATGTCTCATGGAGAATCATAAAAAGTTGTTAAGTTATGTCTCTTTCTGTCAAAAGGAAACAAAGGCCCTCCGTGAGATTGTTGAGTCACAGGGGGTGAAAATAAAACTGCAGGAAGATCTCATCTTGCAGTTTACGTGTAAAGATAATGAACTTAAGAAGCTCAAGAATGATGAACAAGATCCAGATGCTTCAGGTACTGGAGGAAGTGAGCCTAAACAAACTCACGGCTCGGCTTCTGGTGCTAGTTCGAAAGGAGCTGGTTATTCGGAAAAACAGATCATCGCTCATCATGATTATACAGCTGCTACACCCATTGAGATGATCAAGGCCGATACTGTCATCTTTGTTGATGATAAGGGGGTGGTTAGAAGTATAGTGAATGCAGATGAGATTGATGTGGGACAGTTCGTTGAAAGGCCTCTAACACGAGAGCAGATTTTGATCTTGCTTGGTTTGAATGATGATGAGTTAACCGTGTTAGAGGCTGAGGAGGACGTTGAGGTTGTGAACGATGATGAGGTCTTTGATGATCCAAACATTCAGATGAACACTGAGTTTATTTATGAGGATGATGAAGTGGAGATCGAGGACATGACTGTTGAGGAATGGCCTGATCTATTTCAACACACCAATGTTGATCAGAGTGCTCAAATATTTACTGAGGAAACGGTCAAAGCAGTAGAAGATCTTTTGGAGAAAACTTCCAATGGAAAGAATGTTGTTGACACGAGATTTGATTCGAATCCCGATCCCTCTGTTGCTGATATTCAGAGTTGGTTTTCTCATAGAGACAAGAGATCTCGGAAGATTATTGATGCATACCGATATGTTGATCAAGAATTAAAGGTAGAAGCCATTGCACGCGCCAAAGCAAATCAGATGACTTCCTTCAAGGCCGTGTCTAAAGTTCAAGGTGATATTATTTCTTGGCTTTTTGATTCTGAATTAAAAGTATGTATTAACAAATGGGAGAAGGGCGTTCAGTACTATGAAAATATGTCTGACGTCCTCTCATTTCCAAGATGGGATGTACGTATTCTTGCGTATCGTCCGTCCATTAATCTTTGTGGGAACCACCAAGCAAGTTGGTTTCACCAACATTTGTTATTCAAGGTGAACAACGGTTTTAATTTTTTTAAGGCACAAGTTCCAATCCGCAAGCGTATCAATGAGATCGATCCAAGAACAGGTTGGAGAAATTTGGTTCTCAAGGTAAAGCCGCAAAAGACCATGAAGCGAGTGCCGGTGAAGACTCTGAACCAACACATGTATTTATCCATCAACCGCTGGTACTACGACAACAAGACTGGCGAGGCCGTTATTGTGCTGGGTAAATATAACATCCTAAAATTTTAATGATGAATAAAGGAAGTTATGTTTAGTGATTTCGCGTAATTAATTAATATCGGGTAAGGAGCGGGTCTTGGACTTGGATTAATTGTGATGGGTTAAATGAGAATGGGATTTCAGGGATATAAATACCCCCAAAATCCCAAAATATCTTCATTTTTACCATACTCTCTAACACTTCCAAAACAAACACACCACACACCTCAACCGCCGGCGGCCGGAAGAGAGAGGTGAGATCCGAGAGTGTGAGAGAGAGAGACTAGTTGTGATTAAGCAAATAAACAAGACCCAAACAAGCTCAAAAAGGTATGATTCTTGATCTTTGAAGTTTAAAGATCCGAGCTTTTAGTGTATAAACGACCGAAAATGGTCGGGAAGCGTAGTGGGTGATGTTGAACCGTAACAAGGGTGTTAAAATCGCTCGAAATGTTGGACAGAAACCGAAACTGCGGCTATCTGGGCAACTTCGCCTTCATCTGGGCAACTTCGCCTTCAAAGCGATGAACTTCGCCTGCAAGCCAAGTTTGCCTGATGAACTTCGCCTGCAAGCTAAGTTCGCCTGATGGAAACTTCGCCTAAAGCTAAGTTCGCCTGATGGCAACTTCGCCTAAAGCTAAGTTCGCCTGAGGCTTAACTTCGCCTAAAGCCAAGTTCGCCTGATGACAACTTCGCCTAAAGCTAAGTTCGCCTAAGGTTTAACTTCGCCTAAAGCCAAGTTCGATTAGAAAATAAATTAAAAACCTAATGAAAAATGTGTTAAGACAGTTAAGACAGCTCGACCCCAGCCAGGGGCTCTGCCCCTTGGACCCTGCTAGGGGCTGCCGCCCCTAGACCCCGCTGCCAGGGGCGCCGCCCCCGGACCCCCGTTCGTTGTGGGTCATATAAAGATAGAAATACATTATGAGAAGTGATAGTTAATTGATACGTATACTTGTTATACAGTCGGCCGTGCACAACTGAAAAAAGGGATTACGATTAACGGTGAACGTAACCGTGTTCAGGTGAGTTCTAGCCCCATTTATGTGTTATGTTTTCGGGGCTGTGTGCATACTCGATATGTTTGTTAATACGCTTATCCTAAGAGATAAGTGTATGCCTTATGTGAATGATATGATATGTAGGAATGATTGCTTGATGGTACGTGAACGATCTTCGGATATTGCACGTACTGTCAGGTTGTAACGCTATGTGTAAGGTAAGTATGATATGTATGCTTATGTGTATGAACGTGATAAAGTTAATAAAAGAAGGAAATGACGGTTGCATGGTTGTATGGTTACGAAAAGGGTACCGAGCCCTAATAATACTCGAGGTATGATGTATGGTTGTATGGTAACGAAGAGGGAATCGAACCCTACTAATATTCGAGAACTAGGGAACCGAACCCTACTAATATTCGAGGAAAGAGGGAAACCGAGCCCTAATAATACTCGTGAAAAGAGGGAAACCGAGCCCTAATAATACTCGAGGAAAGAGGGTACCGAGCCCTAATAATACTCGAGGAAGGAGGGTACCGAGCCCTAATAATACTCGAGGAAGGGAGGGTACCGAGCCCGAATAATACTCGAGGAATGTAGGGCGTAATGCTCTTTATAACGTAAGATATGAAGGTAAGTTAATACAAAAGAAAGAATGAAAGTATGAAAGAATGAAAGTATGATAGTATGAAAGAATGAAAGTATGAAAGTATGAATGAAAGAATATAAGTTTATGTGTATTGTATAGTGTATGATTAACTAGAACTCACTCAGCGTAGCTGACTTTTAGTATGCACGCATGTGAGTAGGATGAGGCAGCTCGATTGAGGAGACACGTGGATTGAATAAGAGCCTGGCATCTGAAGACTTATGATGTTTTAATTTTAATGCTTTAATGTTGAAGGACAAAGGATGTTTTGAGACAAGTTATGAATTATGTAATGTTTTATGAAAGTTTTATATTCCGCGTAAATGTTTTAATTAACTCTGATATTTAGAACTGTGTTTATGAGTAAATCTAACAAGAAAGTAGGGCTACCAGTAACGGGGCCTTACAGTAAAGGTTTATAGACCGAGCTGATAAAGATCATCGATCCGATGTGGCTCGTGAATTTGACAGAGACCGACAATGACGTGCTATTTAAGAATAAGATATTGATAGAACGTTGTGAAGACTATGACCTAGCAATGCAATTTCAACGCGTTGTTAGGGTGTTTCATGAACATGGTATTCACAACTGCAGAGATTGGCAGACAATACGCTTTAAGTAATTTAAAGACAAAGAGCTCAAGACGAGGGGTGTCTGTTAGTGCACGGTTTTGCGTCTCGAGTATATGTATTTGTCGTTAATTTATTTATCGTTTATTTGATGTAATAATTATTAAGATATTAAGGTACTTCGTTAAAGATGTCATCTAGTTCGTTTCCTCCTGATTCGTTAAGGATGTTTAACGAACTAGACTTAAGTTCTGTTTCCTCCTGATTCGTTAAGGATGTTTAACGAGTCAGGGGGTGTTTCGTTAAGTTATTTCGTTTAAATGTATTGTAAGGAAGTCGGTGTCTAGTTCGTTATGTTAACGAACCAGACCCGTCTTCTATATATAGTGTTTCATACACTGTTTAATTTAAGTATTGAGTTTATATTATCGAACCTCTGCCAAAATTGTCTCTCTCAATATTCAACTTAATATTATACATACACATATATATAATTAATACTATACATAACATTAACATATAATCAATATATATATATATATAGCATAATGAGCTAGATTCGAGTAGTTTATTAAGATCTTAGATCTGATTAACTAAGTTCAAACACTCTTTGAATTATTTAAATTGGAGGCTTATATTTTGGCTTAATTATTTATCTTCCGATTATAATTCTGATTCTTATAAAAACCCTCATAACTTTCCATTTTGGAAACATTGTGTGGATTTGTATTAACAAGCGTAATTCCGTTTTTATAAAATTCAAACAACGTTTAGTAAACATCGACATCTACCTATATTGTTAAAGCAACATTTTTTGAATACTTGGCACATTTTTAGTGCTTCATTGTTAGACTTTCCATATATATTAAGCAATATTAGAATTTTTTGTTAATTGAACTATTCAAAACTAAATAATTATATGTTTTAGACGACCCGATCTCTTTTTAATAACCCGGATCAACGATTCAATTTAATTGGATCTGCCTTTTAAATTTTTAAAAACTTTTGACTATTAATAACAATATTAATTACATATATTATAGGTTTCAATTTTATTATTTTTGTTATATCTTTATGAATTCATTTTCGCATTAAAAACTATTTGACTATTAATAATAATATTAATTAAATAAATTATAGGTTTCAACTTTCGTTTTTTTTTCCATCTTTGAAATTTCAAATTCACGTTTCAATTAATTACCTTGAATGAAACTGAGAATAACATTTATTTGTTAGTTAACTAACCAAAAATATTTTATGTCATACCTCCCTATATATACTTTCAGTTTCACACAAGAAATTTCACACCGTGTTTTTTCAACTATCAAATTTTGCAATTTCACATTTATTTTAAAGGTTTATTAAATCATTTGTAGTACTCAAATTATTTTATTCATTTATATTCTTGATATTGTTTATACATTTTAATTATTATCAATTTAATACTTTGTTTGTATAGTTATTATTTTACAAACAACATAATTGAGCTAAAAACAAATAACCATGTTTATAAGTTGGATGTGCTTAAGAATGATTGCATTCTCAAGGTTCGTATATTGAAGTTTTGACGTCTAAAGGACATTAACAAACCCGGTGAATTCATATTCCTATTTTCAAGGGAACCCTAAACAAATTGTCGGTTATACATAGTTTCTTTTTTTTAATTGTGTTGACTGAAATTTAAATTTGTTGGTTATAACATATACATAATTAATTTATATTTTTGAACGTTATTTGACATATTTCTAAGCCTTTTATATATATTTTTTGAGATGAAAATTAATAATAGTCAACGTATCATTTTAATATACAATGTTGTTTCCCCTTTGATTGGCACTAATGACCAAACCTTAATTTCTTATTAATATGCTATTCATATATATATGTTCCAAAGTTAAGGTTTTACCCTCGATAACATGCCTTACCGACTCTGTTTTTTATTACCTTTTAAGAATGACTAAAATTGAATTGGCATGATGGTGTTGTATCAAAAGATATGCATAAGGTATGAAAGCCTACCGTTTATTGATTCCTTATTTTTTTTTGCTTTGGATAAGAATTTTAATATCATGTTATATCGATAACTGATTAGAAGTTTATACGATTGATCAATGTTACAAGTTACGAATTAATAAATTAAAAGTTACAAGTTCATATGATATGTCACATGTTATAAGCTTATAAGTTATCATGTATATGCTTTCGTTATCTGTCATCTAAGCATTTGTTCAAAAGTGTTTTTGTTTTGTTGTTTTCTTGCATGTTAGGCTTTCAAGGTTATCCACGAAGAATTGATCAAGTGTTTATAAATGAAGGAAATAAAATGATTTTGTATCGTATTATTTTTTTATTGTAAAATGTTTTGTTTTTGTCGATCTTCAAATGTAAAGATTCATGGAATTTTGCAAAAGTAATACGTCAGCCCTACCGCACGCGGAGTGTTATAATAATACACATAATCGTTTCATATTCGGTGACATATGCTTCATGTTAAGTTGTATTTTTTGAATACCTCAAATAGTATTAATTTTGAAAAAAATTACCTATAAAAAATGTGTCAGATAGTTATGAACTCGTCTCAATGGTATTAAAACACATGAAAAAGTATTGAATATTTAGTAAATAGATTAGATTGTTTTTATGGAAAATTATTAGATATTTGTTGCGAGTAAAAGTAGGCACTGACTTAGATTATTAACCTTGAATAAATACAAAAAAATCACAAATACGTCTACAAACGTTGGGTATAAGAAATATATTTAGAGAATTATAATGTGTGATTATATATCATTTTATAACTACGTGCGTCGTTTGAATCCATAAAGTATGTAATTTTGTATATTATTAAACTTAATTTTTGTTATTGTTTCCCATTTTTATTATTTATTGTTAAATATTTATTAGCTTACAATGATATAACTTTTCTATATTAAAATAAATCAAAAATAAAAAAATCACCCTAAACAAAAACAACTTTCGTTGTTTCATTTTCATCAAAGAAACCCTACGAAATTTCTTCTTCTCTCTCAAGCGTCGCTATAACAAAATCAACACCCAATGTTTATTATTTTGGATTAATAAAGGATCTTCATCATCAATTTTGTCGTTTATTCAATTTATTTTATATGATTTGTTTATTAATGAACCCTAATTTTCATGAAATTCTAATTGGATATAAAAACTGAACAAGAACATATATTACCAATCTTTTAATCCTCCCGACAAGGTACGAATTTGATTACTATATTAAAATTTTATTGAATGGTTTGAATGTGAACATTAAGTGCTTGATGAAGTGCTTCAACCAAAAATGGTTGATAAAACTTGTAATTAAAGGTAAACTCGGTCGTTTATCCAAAAAACTTCGGGTTTTTTTCATATGGTTTTGAATATGAGATGTTAAAACATATGATAATTTTGTTTCCTTTAAGTTTGGTCTTAGTTTTTTCAAGTTGGCTTTAGTTTTTCATTTATTTCCTATCTATTTTTTTCGATGTTTTATTTCATTTTTATTGGTACTTAAATTTAATTTCGGTTATAATTTTGTGGTTGTTGGTTTCATTTAAGTTTATTTACTTTTTTAAGTTTTGTTTCAATTTCTTTGGTTTCGGATAACGGATTTTAATAATTCAAACTTTCGCATTTTGATCGACAATGATCCTGACTTAAGAAATTCCATATGTTATACAAACTTTCAACATATTGGGCTTCACCATACTTTTTTTTAACAGAGACTAACCCAGGTTTAAACACAAAAACAAGATACATACGTCAAATCATATGTTCACATAAATACATACTTTTATATATATTCATATATATATATATATATACACGCGCACGCACGCACGCACGCATAGACACATACATATACGTTTACCTCACGAATTTACTAAACCCCGCCACGTGTGGTACACTGGTCACTAATCTATAGTCAATATTGCAAACAATTTGTTTTTTGTGTACTAGACTTTTATATTGTCATTTTCGTCTTTTTGTAGTAATGCTGACTTTCATAGACATAAATATTATGCATATGTTTTTGTTTGTCTATTACAAAATGGCTTTCAAATTTTGTAATGAAACTCTTTATTGGTACACATGTGGGGATTTCAACCATTTTTGTAATAACATTTCATATCATGGCACATAGTCAAATGTATGTAGCTTTATTAAGAGTGAAGGCTTGAAGAGTGGAGACGGTGCTAAAATGCTTATTTTAGATGGACAAAGTAACTTGGCAAACAAAAAAAAAACAAATATGATTTATAAGAAAATATGTAGTAGCTTATGAAAGATTATGTTTGAAACTTTTAAATTTGTTTGTAAATATTCTAGTATGTAAAATCATGTTTTGTAACATTTGGTCTGTTACTACTTTCTTTTTGTATTAATATGAATTGCATTTATAAATCATGTTATCGTCTCAAATAAAAGGTAAAAAAAATTCTTGTCGTTTGAAATTGTATATCAGTTACTTGACGATTTTTATATTTCCATCCGTGTCGTACGCGGGTCAATAATCTAGTATTTGATTCAAATCCTAGGCAATATCAACATCATAAATTTTTTATTAAACATTTCATTACAGTACCGCACTTTGTTAGCATGAAGTAATTATGTCACATTGTCAATTCTTGTAAATACCAGACTTTGCTACAGTTTTTAAAAGAAATATGAAATACAAAAACTCAACTTGAAAGGTATAGCATTACATGAAATGCAAAAATTTCATTTTTTATAAAGGCCCAATAAGACCAAGTCGTTGCAAACGATTAGGTTTGGTCCGGTTTTAATCTTCAACGGACCAATTTTAGGTTTCAATGATAAAAACTGTTATGAATGGTTTTAATCACGTTTTTAATCTTATAGTCGTCAAAATCAGACCATGTACACCCATAATTTGACCACTAAGAATTTGTAAGTTTACATAATCATATTTGAATTTTATTGTGTTTGAATTGGCCCGTTTGATAAATGATCATGTTATGGTTGACCCACTTAGTAAAGAGGTTGACCCGTTAGCCATTAAAACTTTTATATTAAAAAAAATATATTTAGATTGTATTAAAGCGGAACTACTAATGTACTTTTAGTGGTAAATTCATCACCACTTTATGTGCACTACGGTTTCTATCACAACCGGGTGTATTCTAATGTTTGCTTTTTTGTAGGTCCGAGTCTATGTTCTTAACTGGATCTCATGTTCTTATGTTTTGGCTGGCCACACCGATATCCTGTGTTGTATTTAGATACGTGTACAACAAGCTCTGAAAGAATATTAATTGTAACAAGGAGCAAAAATAACACTTCTTTTTATGTATATTATTCACTAGTTTTAGAGCACGTGTAATACACAGAACTATCAAAATTATAAAATTTACAAGTACAGAAAATAATTACGTAACGTATGTGAAAAAAAAATGTATTACATCTATGCTTTTATCTATACTATGTGTATATAAATTGATTTTATTTATATCACAAAATAATTATTTTAAATGAACTTAACAAAAATGTGCGTGCAAAAGCGTATCCGAGAATGCTCCTTTTATTGAAACTTTCATTGTCAGTATCATATATGTATACTTGAAAGAATTCAGGAAGAAGACTTCTCATACAATAGTCATACAATAGTAGTTCTGACCACTCAGCGTAAATACTGAAGGAATGTTACCTTTATTGATGTATTTATCAATTTACAACCCATAGAATGAAATGAGAACATTAAATTATAAAGACTGATGTTCTTCAACAACTATGTTTTCCTGAGTTAAACCATGAAAAATATTTTGATAAGTTTGACAATATAAAAAATAACATGTTAACCCATTGAATTTTGTGAAAAATTTGCTTCATTTGAGCATAGTTTTGCATAGCATGCTTCCCATACTACTTTCTGATCACCATTAAATTATAACGACATATATTCTTCAACAACTATGTTTTCCTGAGCTAAACCATAAAAATATTTTCATAAGTTTGACAATATAAAAAATAACATGTCAACCCATTGAATTTTGTGAATATTTTGCTTCATTTGAGCATAGTTTTGCATAGCATGCTTCCCATACTGCTTTCTGATCACCATTGAAGGAAAAGTTAATGATGACACAAATGTTTCAAATTTGATACAGGTTAGAAGCATTGATAGGCCTGGGGTGACATGTCGTAAGTGTTCACTATCTATTCTTAAATTTTAATAGTCGAGAAAAAAATAGCCAATTTACCAAATCCCGAACCTTTTGATTTTTTCCAAAAATTTCCTTGAAAATAACTTTGAAACTCAATTCATGTTTAAAGTTCTAACTTTCATTTGTTTGACATTTCAAGTGAATACTTTTAACCCGTAACAAATTTCATGATAAATCTATTTGCATTCTCAAATGTAGCAAACTTGTAACAAACAATCTATTTACCAATTTTCGACTGTAAAAACCAAATTTAAGTTCCACAAACCCGAAACAATTCCTTGATAAAAAAACCAATATATTAAATATGATAAACTTTGTTATTTATGAAAGTGATTGGTATATATTTACTAAATTAACAGAAAAAATAAATTGATGGATTTAAAGCATATATTTGTAACTTATAAATTTATATGACAGTTTACAATAATAATAATAATAATAGATATATGGATTGATTTAAAAATAACGGATCAACTTTTAAGCATAGATTTATGATTTAATAATTTAAAAAATTACTTTGTAAAGTGAAAGCATGTTCGAGTGTTGCTTTTCTTTATAATCTTCAACAATATACATAATAAAATATGTTAATGATAACATTTGAAATTATATATATAAATCCGCGTAACATGCGGGCTAAAAACTAGTGTATATATATATACAGAGAGAGAGAGAGAGAGGCGGATCCAGGAATTTTTGTTACGAGGGCATAAAGGTGGGTCAGGTCAAAGTGAACAAGGCTGACCAATTCATTTGGAGGCCCATAGTGGAATAAATTTTCGGGACGCATGAGAGGGTAAATGCATTTTTTCACATCACCCTTGGCATTTTGGATCCAACTCTTTTATTATTATACACGATCACCAAGCACCACTGTTATTATTACGACCTTCAGTGCGAAACCACAAACCTTTAATCGGAGAGTCACAATATGCTTTTTATTTATATATGTTTCACAAACTTACAAATAGTAGTTAATAATTATCGAAGGGTCAAATTATCTTTTCAAAACGACTTTCTTTACAAATAATGATAATAATATATTTTGACAATTTAAATTTTTTTATTTAAGTATCTAACCGTTTAATAAAATTGTTATAAAAGTGAAACATAAAAAAGGAAAAAAAAAGTTTATAACCAAATGCTATTAATATATTAAACAACTTAATAAAAGGACTAAAACAATTAAACAAAGCTATTAAGTTTTAATCTTGAAAACTGAGACAGGGTGGTAGGTTTGTAGCAGAAGAACAACTTAATAAAAGGACAAAAACAATTAAACAAAACTATTAAGTTTTAATCTTGGAAACTAAGAAGGGGTGGTAGGTTTGTAGCAGAGGAACAGGTGTATGGTTTCTTTAGTGTTTAGAACAAGTTTTAAATAAAGAAAAACTATATAGTAAAATAATATGAGCCTTTTGATTAAATAAAGTTAGCATGTTTGTATAACTCGAAAACTAAAACAACATTTAAGTCAAGTCTACTCTCTTCATCTTCCCCATCCTATCTATCATTTTGACAGTTGTATAACAGCATCGCCCTAATAGCCGGAGGTCAAGACAACCCTGTAAATCACTAAACCGACGACGGTGGGCACAGACTAGCAGCCGGACGGTGGGCAACGACCCACCCTAGTAATGTATTGGATCCGCCTCTATGTTTGTGTGTGTGTGTGTGTGTATGTGTGTGTGTGTTTAGGTTCATTTTAAAAATGTTTCTTAATGCGAGAAATATGAGGAGAGATCTCAACCACTAGATTATTAATCAATGGTTGAAAAATTTGTAATACCCTGGTCTCAGTGCCCTACATTGGTGTTGGATTTACGCATAAACATAGTTCTAAATATCATAATAAATTAAAACTTTTCGTGGAATAAATAAAAATCAACCATTCATACATAAGTTTTAGAATTTAAAAAAACGGTCAAACATGCCTTTAAGTTCAAACATAACAAAATATCATAATTCCCATTCTTCAGATGTCAGCTTCTTTAATCTCCTTTTATGTGTCCCTCCTTAAGTCAGCTTTTTAATTCTACTCACCTACGAGAAAACTAAAAGTCTGCTACGCTGAGTGAGTTCTAGTTAATCAGACAACACGCATCACATTCACATACTAATATATACATACCCGAAGGTATATATATTACATACGAACTCGTTAAACTTTCTTTCATACATTCCTTCATACATACATACATTATTTCATACTTTCATACTATATGCATAACTATCTCTACCATCTCATATATTAGTAGGTTTTGGCCCCTTCTATCTCAGATATTAGTAGGGTCTAGTCCCTTTTATCTCAGATATTCTGGTCCTTCTATCCAAGGTATTAGTAGGGTCTAGTCCCTTCCTTTTCTATCTTAGATATTATTAAGGTATGGTTCATTCTTTCTAAACAACCATGTAACATCCTACTTTTAATAATAGTAAAAAAAAAGAAATTTTCGTTTATTTAATGGGGTGTTATTATTTAGTTAAGTTAGATAAAATTAATGGAGTGTGAGGTTGGTCAGTTAAAGATGGAATAAGGATGGTGATGAGCCTTAGGTTCATGGGCTTAAGGGTATATAAACCCCTTAAACCTTTCTAAAACCCTAAAACACTCATTCTTATCTTCTAGTCTCCATACACACCCAATAACACACACAAATACCCTTTTTAATCTTTGACCAAGATCAAAAGGAAAAGACCCGAGCTCGTGGGTGTTTTTTAACATTCGTTACTTTTCAAACCCGAAAATCTCACCTGTTTTGAATATTCGGTTTTGTTTATAAATATTTGTATTAATATAAACATAATCTAAGTTTTGTTTTATGTATTCTTTTTATGTTCATCAACCAACTCATTTTGATGTTTCGATCTATTTGCATCATTCGTTTATTACATATATAATTAACATTAATTTAATAATATTTACGACGTGTAATAAACACTATTTGTTGTTTTTCTATTTCGTATTGTTCAATAACGAAACTCCAAGTTCTAGCATGCTTACTTAAACGAGTCCCAATCTAGCCGGGCATATTACGAAAATAATCTAAGTATATTAACTTTTATTACACACACACACACACACATATATATATATATATAACATTTCTAAGTTAAAGGACCAATGTGTAATTATAATTTAAATTTAAGATTAAAACAATATGAAACTTGAAGGCCTAATATGTAAATGTATTTAAAATATAATGTAATATATTTAAACCCAACCCCAGCCCCATCCCTGCCCTTCCGACCAGCAAGTCCGGCCTCCGGATTCCAGCACCAACAACTATTAAGATCCACATTTACACCCCGTTAAATGCGTTAAACTACACCAAACGACTTCTCCACTAACTACAAACATTATTAAGTGATTTATTTCATCATTAACTACCCAATTAACGCGTATTAATCATTCACTTGCTAGAATATAACCAAAATCGTAATAACTCGAATTTAACGTTAATTGATCCAGTTGGAACTATAAAAAAGACCATACTCGTCGAATGAACTTGTCCCAGTCAATAAACTAACATATCTTACTCTCTATAATCATGTTTTGATAATTCAAGATCCGATTCCGGCCACCCACTATTCACCTTTATTCCTTCATGCTACGAGGTTATTAATACATGTTTTTAAATCATTTTTAGCCGCTAATCGAAATCCCTAACCTAGTTTGATCTAACATAGAACCAATTAATAAATTTGAAAAACTAGGGTTTTGAGGGAGATGATGAACTGTAATGCTTTTTATTTAGTAAAATATTTCCATAAATTAATCAAATGTCAAACTTGTAACATCCTACTTTTGATAATATTAAATAAAAGGAAATGTGTTTGTTTAAAAGTGTGTTAATATTTAATTAAGTTAAATAAAATAGAAGAATATGGACTAGGTTAATGAAAGATGAAATAAGGGATAGTGATGGGCCTTAGATCCATGAGCTTAAGAGAGTATAAATACTCCTTAAACCTCCCTAAAACCCTAAAACCCTAAGACCCTCATTCTTATCTTCTAGCCTCCTACACACTCAAAAACAAACACAAACCCTCTCCACCCCTTGCGGCCGTGACTCAAGATCCAAGACCAAGAATCAAGCTTAGTTTGGATAGATCTTGACTTTACAAGCAAGATACGAGTCCTTAGTTGCACATCGAAGCTAGTTGTAGCCTAAACACGTAAAAAGGTACGTTTTAGGTATAAAGGTTGAGTTTTAAGAATGGTTTTCCCTAGGACTTACTACTAAGGCAAATCGGGTATTGATGTACCATAAAAATGTAAACTTGATGCTAAAAATGGAGTTAACGAACTCGTTACTATTTACGGACCATGTGAAAAGCCTAGACCTAGCCTAAAACGGGTTTGAAACCGATAAAGGTCTAAACTTTATTGCTAAGAAAGATAGATTTTGGTCCAAGGGTAAGGAAGACCGTTTAGGAGGTTATATAACAATAAACTATGTGAATGGATGATAAAATATGTAATTATAATGATAATGATAAAAATAGGTAAGGACAATAACACAGTGGGTGTATTCGAATGGGCTACCATTCGAATACAACATCAAAGGGTATTTCGAATAGGTGGACCAATCGAATACAAATTCCATGTGAACACAACCCTATTCGAATACAATTTCAATCGAGTACAATTTCCTTCAATTCTATTCGAATACAAGTCATGTTTGAATACAATCCCGTTAGAATACATTGCCATTCAAATACACAGTCAATTCTCATACAATGTCCTTCACATACATTTCCATTTGAATACATGGTCAATTCGCATACAATGTCCTTCGCATACATTGCCATTCGAATACATGGTCAATTCGCATACAATGTCCTTTGCATACAAAAGTATTGGAATACAAGGGTATTCGAATACAAAGGTTTTCGAATACAAAAGTATTTGAATAAAAAAGTATTCGAATACAAGGGTATTCAAATACAAATGTATACGAATGGAAATGGGACACTCAATTACAATAGACCAGACTTAACCGTTTCTACTGAAACCAAAAATAATGAGATTAGGGCAAATATTGGTACTTATAATTGATGTAAAGTTAGCTGAGCCCAGTTAAAGAAAGGAATAACCATTAGCGGTGAACGTAACAGGATACATGTGAGTTTCTAGCCCCGCTTCCTTGTTATGTTTTCGGGCTTTGTGCATACTCGACGTGTTCAGTTAATACACTTACCTTAAATGGTAAGTGTATGCTATGTGAATATTTTAAAATGATATAAGAATGTCTATGAATGTATGATATATGAATGTCTATGAATGATGTATGTATGATATAAGAATGATGTAGAAAAGATTATGAGTATATAAATTTAAAAGAAAAGGAAGGTGTATATGAATTGACGATAAGAGGATGGCAGACCCTAATAATATTTATGAAGGAGGGTGGCAGACCCTAATAATATCTGTGAAAGAGGGTTGCAGACCCTAATAATATCTGTGAGGTTATAGGGCGAAAGGCTCTTTAAAACGTATAAGTATGTATGTAAAAGTAAGATTAAAATATGAAAGTACGAAAGAAAGAAAGAATGGAAGTAAGAAGGAAGGTATATACTTATGTATGTACGAAAGAAAGATGAACATGTTAAGTATCTAATATGTGTCTTCGGATACGTATAAGTAAGTATATGAACGTATTGTATGTTGCCTGATTAACTAGAGCTCACTCAGCGTAGCTGACTTTTAGTATGAACACAGGTGAGTAGGCTGAGACAGCTAGCTTGAGGAGGGCACATGGCAGAAGAATAAAGAAGCTGGAATCTGAAAACTTAATCTATGATGTTTTATTATGAAAGACAAAAGATGTTTGTTTAAGACAAGTTGTTGAAATGATGTCAAATGTTTATTGAAGTTTTTATATTTCGCGAAAGTTTTAACTAACTCTGATATTTAGAACTATGTTTATGAGTAAATCCAACCTCAAAATTGAGGCACCGGGGATGGGGCCTTTCATGTTGGTATAAAAGCACAAGTTCGAGAGAATTAAGCATCCTACATGCTTAGACTCGAATAGAGAATGAGATTTAAGTAAGAAAATAAAGAAGATGCCAGTTCAAGATAGTCACGTGTCTCTCAAGAAAGCAAAGTAAAGGTAAAATATATGATTAATTAATGTGTAACGATGTAAGCTTAATTGTTAAAATAAAGGATATGTGTATGTTAGGGATAGGGTTAATTGATTGTTCGATTGATTAACTGTTTGAAAGTAGAACATAACAAAAGTGAAGTCACAAAGGGAAGTGTATAGGACACGGAGAGTAACGTGATCAGCTAATCACAGCTGGCCATTGTTATTACATGTTAGCCTTACTATCCTTGTACTAAATATTTCCTTGAGTGATGAATTTTGTGTTTACTTATAGAATACGAATGGCTGGAGCTAGGAAACTTGCGAGACAAGGAGGTCGAATTGGACGTCGTGGCAGGCCATGCATTGTCCAAGAACCTTCTGTAGAGTCAGCCAATAATACAAGGGAAGAAGGAAGTGCAACTGGACGAAATCCGAGCAACAATGAAGGATATCAACTTGACCCTGCTGTTCAAGCTGCCATTGCCCAAGCTGTAGCAGCTGCAATGAAGAATTTGCAACCTGAAAGGTCTGCTGGAAGACATGTATGGACCGCTGAAAAGGCAGCTGACGAAGGTAAGAAAGCTGATGGTGGGGAAGGTGATTCGAGTAAAGTTTGATCGGTAAAAGTTGATGAGAGAAAGAGAAGCTGCGGTGGGTGTAACTACAACTCAGTCAAAGTTGCGACCCACCAAAGTTGTCTGGTTTGGGGGACGCAAACGCTACTCTTCAACGGATAACCACCATGGACAAGGTTAAATAGAATTAGCGAGTGTCGTCCTGATCAAGCTATGGGTTATGCTACCCAATCGTTCGATGACGAAGCGATGTAATGGTGGGAGTCGATAGAGCAAAGAAAGAGTCGAGAAGAGATTAACGATTTAAGATGGGATAACTTGAAGGAGATGGTCATGAAACGTTTTTTTGCTGATGCTGAGGGAGAGAGGGCTGAAATGAAGTTCCTGAACTTGAAGGCAGGTAAAATGACACACCGCGAGTATACTACCGAATTCAACCGAATGTCTAGGTTGTTACCTGACCTGGT